>NC_056525.1:227572093-227725100 GCF_019175285.1 Sceloporus undulatus
GCGGAGCTAGCAGACTAGCTCTTTATTTCTTCTCCCAGAGCCGCGCACCGAAATTTTATTTCAATTTTTATTTCATTTTTAAAATCCAAGGAAATCTACAGCAAAGGCAGAATTGATCAAGCTCACTGCCACAAATTGTTGAAGCATCAGGGGCTTAGCGTTGGTGTTTTCTGGAGGATTCTTTTTTTCAGGACGAAGCTCACAGTCCTGTTCCAGTAATTTCCTAAAACTTTTCAGTATGGACACTGACGGAACCACGGCAGTCACCTGCAACACTTGTGGGATGTTTGTCTTCTTGCCTAAAGAAGTGGAGAACTTCACATGCCCCAAGTGCAAGTTGGTAGCCCTCTTGGAGGAGAAAGTGCAGCAGTTGGAGTCCAGAGTAGCTACACTTCAGCATATTAGGGAGCAGGAGGATTTCCTGGACAGAACAGAACTAACAATCCTGGACGAATACCATGCAGAGGAAGATGCTAGAGCCAAGGAGGTCACTTCACATACACAGGAGGAAGATAGCTGGAGGAATGTCACACAGAGAAGTAGGCCAAGAAGGGATTGTTCGGGGAGCTTGCAGCTAGAGAATCGATTCAAAGCTCTTTCCCTTATCAAGGAGGATGAAGAAGAGCAGCATGGACAGACTTCAGGGACAGAGCAGGCAAGCCTGAGTGTCCCACCCAAGGGAACAGCTGCTGCTAAATCTCGTAGGAGGCGTGTGGTCGTAGTGGGGGACTCCTTGCTGAGGGGTACAGAAGCAGTGATTTGTAGGCCTGACAAGATGTCTCGAGAGGTGTGTTGTCTCCCAGGGGCAAAGATCCATGATGTGACAGAGAGGCTGACAAGACTGGTCAAGCCTACTGACCAATACCCCTTCCTCTTGGTCCACGTGGGAACCAATGATACTGCAAGACACAGCCTGCAGAACATCAAAAGGGATTACGAGGCGCTTGGTAGGAAGCTGAAAGGAATGGATGTACAGGTTGTCATCTCGTCTCTTCTGCCAGTTGAAGGGCACAGTCCAGGAAGGGAGAGGAAAATAGCGGATGTGAACAACTGGCTTCGCAGATGGTGCCGCCAAGAACAATTTGGATTCTTTGATCATGGGCTGCGGTTCCATGAGGAGGGACTTCTTGCAACGGACAGGTTGCATCTCACACCAGTTGGAAGAAATGTTTTTGCCAACAGTCTCAAGAACTTGATCAGGAGGGCTTTAAACTGAGTTCCGTGGGGAAGGGAGACAATATTAAGGAAGGCGAAAGGGCTGGAGAAAATAGTCAAACAGACATAGAGGAAACAAGAAAAAAAGTGTAAGGATCCAACAGTGGGAGGCAAATAAACTTGCACAAGCAAAAAGTAAATGGGACCCGTGGTCTGCGATGCCTCTACACTAATGCACAGAGCATGGGAAAT
Organism: Sceloporus undulatus; assembly: GCF_019175285.1. NCBI lineage: Eukaryota > Metazoa > Chordata > Lepidosauria > Squamata > Phrynosomatidae > Sceloporus > Sceloporus undulatus. The sequence goes on from NC_056525.1 coordinate 227,573,501, forward strand.
AAGCAAGATGAACTTGAACTCCTAGTACAGCAAAGCAAATATGATGAGGAAAAACAGATTGAAACTGAATCCAGACAAGACGGAGGTGCTCATGGTAGCGGCCCCGAAACCAAGAATTGGGTTGCAACCTCCAGTCCTGGATGGGGTCACACTCTCCTCCAGCGACTGTGTTCGCAGTCTGGGGGTGCTCCTTGACTCGTCGCTCCTGATGACAAATCAGGTAAATGCGACGGTCAGGAGTGCCTGTTATCAGCTTCGGCTGATACGTCAGCTGCGCCCTTTTCTGGAAGTAAGGGATCTCGAGACGGTTGTGCACGCGCTGGTAACCTCACGCCTTGACTTCTGTAATGCACTCTACATGGGGCTACCCCTGTGCTTGACTCGGAAATTACAGCTGGTTCAAAACATGGCAGCCAGGCTTGTGTCAGGTACATCTAGGAGGGACCACATTACTCCGGTTTTGAGGTCCCTCCACTGGCTGCCTATCAGCTTCCGGGCCCAGTACAAGGTGTTGGTTATCACCTTTAAAGCCCTAAATGGCTTGGGTCCAAACTATCTTAGAGACCGCCTCCTCCCGTTCAATCCTCCCCGCGCTCTCCGGTCCTCTGGGAGGAACTTACTACAGCCACTAAAATCTAGGCTTGCGGCAACCTCCCAGAGGGCGTTCTCTGCTGTCGCCCCCAAACTCCGGAACGACCTGCCGGATGAGATCCGTCAGATAACATCATTAGACAGCTTTAAAAAAGCGGTCAAGACGGATCTCTTCCGGCAGGCCTTTCCAGATTAACCATCCCGGCCCAGGTTCCCAGGTTCCCTGATTCCCTCATTCCTCCCGTGGCCCCATCTTAGTGATGGTTGAGGATCAACAGAGGGATATCAGGGTTTTTAGTTTTAACTGCTGGTTTTATGCTTGTATTGTGTTTTTAATGTTATACTGTTTAATACTGTCTTAAGGGGGGGAGGGATAAAGTGTTTTTAATTGTCATATTTTATATTTTACTGTTGTTAACCGCCCGGATTGGTTTGCCAGAGGGCGGTATACAAATAAATATTATTATTATTATTATTATAGGCATCACTGAAACCTGGTGGGATGAGTCTCATGATTGGAATGTGGAAATAGAGGGGTATAACCTTTTTAAGAGAAATAGGCCAAACAGGAAAGGAGGAGGAATAGCACTATACGTCAGAGATATTTACACCAGTGAAGAGATCCAGAACATCAATCATGGAAGCCAGGTGGAGAGAATCTGGATAAGAATCAAAGGGGAGTGAAACAACAAGGATGTTATGGTGGGAGTCTACTACAGATCCCCAAGTCAGACTGAAGAATTGGATGATGCCATTCTAGAACAGATGACCACACACTCAGAAAGGAGAGATGTAGTAGTGATGGGCGACTTCAACTATCCTGATATTTGCTGGAAGTCAAACTCAGCAAAATCCTCAAGGTCTAGCAAATTCCTCACTTGCCTAGAAGACTATTTCATGGTCCAAAAGGTGGAAGAGGCAACAAGGGGGTCAGCTATTTTGGATCTGATCCTAACCAACAAGGATGACTTGGTTAATGGGGTGCAAGTGGTGGGATCCTTAGGTGGAAGTGACCATGTTCTCCTGGAGTTTGTTATACAATGGATAGGAGAAGCCAGGCATAGTCAAACACGCATTCTAGACTTTAGGAGAACGGATTTCAGTAAACTTAGAGAAATATTGAGGGTGATCCCATGGTCAGAAATATTAAAAGAGAAGGGAGTTCAGACCGGATGGGAGTTTCTCAAAAGAGAGATACTGAAGGCACAATTTCAAACAGTTCCAGTGAGAAAGAAAAATGGGAGGTGTCTCAAGATGGATGACTAAGGAACTTTCAACCGAGCTAAGTTTGAAACGGAACATGTATAAGAAATGGAAAAAGGGGGAAATCACAAAAAAGGAATTCAAAGAAATAGCAGGCATGTGTAGGGGTAAAGTCAAAAAAGCTAAAGTGCAGAATGAACTCAGGCTTGCTAGAGAGGTTAAGAACAACGAAAAGGGCTTTTTTGGATATGTCCGCAGCAAAAGGAAGAAGAAGGAAACGATAGGGCCACTGCGTGGAGAAGATGGCAAAATGCTAACAGAAGACAGAGAAAAGGCAGAATTACTCAACACCTTCTTTGCCTCAGTCTTCTCAGAAAAGGCAAAGGGTGCTCAACCTGAAGATAATGGAGCAGAGGACAGAACAGGGGAATTTCAGCACAGAATAAGTAAAGAGATAGTAGAGGAATACCTTGTTAATCTAAATGAATATAAGTCTCCAGGACCAGATGAACTACATCCAAGAGTATTAAAAGAACTGGCAAATGTAATATCGGAGCCATTGGCAATAATCTTTGAGAACTCCTGGAGAACAGGAGAAGTCCCAGCAGACTGGAGGAGGGCAAACGTTGTCCCCATCTTCAAAAAGGGGAAAAAGAGGATCCCAACAATTATTGTCCAGTCAGTCTGACATCAATACCAGGAAAGATTCTAGAGCAGATCATTAAACAGAGAGTCTGTGAACATCTAGAAAGCAATGCCATAATCACAAAAAGTCAACATGGGTTTCAGAGAAACAAGTCATGCCAGACAAATCTGATCTCTTTCTTTGATAAAATTACCAGCTTGGTAGATGAAGGGAATGCTGTGGATATAGTATATCTTGATTTCAGTAAGGCCTTTGACAAGGTTTCCCATGATATTCTTGCAAACAAGCTTGTAAAATGTGGGCTAGACAAAGTAACTGTTAAATGGATCTGTAATTGGTTGACCGGCTGAACCCAAAGGGTGCTCAACAATGGCTCTTTTTCCTCCTGGAGGGAAGTGACCAGTGGGGTCCCACAGGGCTCTGTCCTGGGCCCAGTGTTATTCAACATCTTTATCAATGACCTGGATGACAGAATTGGGAGCACACTTATCAAATTGGCAGATGACACCAAATTAGGAGGAAAAGTTAATACTCCAGAGGACAGGACCAACATTCAAAATGATCTGAATAGACTAGAAAGCTGGGCCAAAGCTAACAAAATGAAATTCAACACAGAGAAATGTAAGGTACTGCACTTAGGGGAGAAAAATGAAATGCACAGATATAGGATGGGAGACACATTGCTGAATGAAAGTACATGTGAAAGAGATCTAGGAGTCCAAGTAGACCATAAGTTGAACATGAGTGAACAGTGTGATGCGGCAGCTAAAAAGGCCAATGCAATTCTAGGCTGCATCAATAAAAGTATAGTGTCTAGATCAAGAGAAGTAATAGTGCCACTGTATTCTGCTCTGGTCAGTCCCCACCTAGAATATTGTGTCCAGTTCTGGGCACCACAATTCAAAAAGGACATTGAGAAACTGGAGCGTGTCCAGAGGAGGGCGACTAAAATGGTGAAAGGTCTGGAAACCTTGCCCTATGAGGAACAACTCAGGGAGCTGGGGATGTTTAGCCTGGAGAAAAGAAGGTTAAGAGGTGATATGATAGCCCTGTTTAAATATTTGAAAGGATGTCACATTGAGGAGGGAGCAAGCTTGTTTTCTGCTGCTCCAGAGAACAGGACCCGGAACAATGGATGCAAGCTACAGGAAAAGAGATTCCACCTAAACATTAGGAGGAACTTCCTGACAGTAAGGGCTGTTCGACAGTGGAACACACTCCCTCGGAGTGTAGTGGAGTCTCCTTCCTTGGAGGTCTTTAAGCAGAGGCTAGATGGCCATCTATTGGGGATGCTTTGATTGGATTTTCTGCACAGCAGGGGGTTCGACTGGATGGCCCGTGCGGTCTCTTCCAACTCTATGATTCTATGATTCTATGATTCTATCTGGTTATCTGGAGCTTTCTGCATTTTGCTCTTGAGGAGCTGTTGCCAGCAATACAAAGCTTTCCTTGGAGCAATGAAACAGTGATGTTCAAAGGTTTTGAGACATTGCCTTATTTATAATGTCTCTTCAGCACACATGATTTTATGTTGTTAGATTCTGTCACTACAAAGCTAGCGAAGTTCAAATGCCAGATGAGTTCTTGAAACTCCATGAGCATAGCTTTTTTCAGCATGAGAAAAACAGAAAATCTCTCCCTCATAACTTACAACTTTTTGCAGTAAAACTGATAATACACCTGAGGGAGTTAGGCACTGGGGACACAGCGCTCCAGTGGCTCCACTCCTACCTCTTGGGCAGATAATGAGGCTGGGGGACAGTTGCTCTTCCAGGAGAGAGCTGACATCTGGTGTCCCTCAAGGCGCCATTCTGTCCCCCATGCTGTTTAACATTTACATGAAACCGCTGGGAGAGAGCACGCTGATGACACCCAAATCTATTTCTCTGTGTCTCCAACTGCTGCAGTGACTAAGGATGGCATCTCTCCCCTGGATGCCTGCCTAGAGTCAGTAATGGGCTGGATGAGGGAAAACAAACTTAAATTGAATACAGAGAAAACGGAGGTACTAGCAACAGGATCCTCAGGTCTGAGGAAGGAAATTTATCAACCTGTCCTGGACGGGTCACACTTCCCCTAAAGGACGAAGTTCACAATTTGGGAGTACTCTTGGATCCGTCTCTACAGTTGTCATCTCAAGTAGATGCGACGATCAGAAGTGCTTGGTACCAACTTTGATTGATATGCCAACTGCATCCCTACCTGGACCAAAAGGACCTTGAAGCAGTGGTACATGCACTGGTAATCTCTTGTTTAGATTTCTGTAAAGCACTCTACATGGGGCTACCCTTGTACCAAGTTTGAAAGCTACAATGGGTTCAAAATGCAGCAGCCAAATTGGTCGCCGGAACACCTAGGTCTGACCATATAACACCAGTACTAAAATCTCTTCATTGGCTGCCAATTACCTTCTGGGCGCAGTACAAAGTGTTGGTCATTACCTTTAAAGCCCTACATGGCTTGGGCCCAAGTTGCTTGAGGGAACGCCTCTCCCTACACAATCTGCCCCACACTCTTGGAACATCCGGGAATGAATTATTGGAATATGCTAAGACTAGGTTAATAACAACTTTCCATAGAGCATTTACTGCCGTAGCCCTCAGGCTGTGGAATGATTTGCCAGAAGAGATCCATCTTATTACCACCTTATATGCCTTTAAGAAGGAACTTAAGACGGATCTCTTCCGGCAGGCTTGTCCACCTAATCTATTATAAGAGAGTTAGAAATACTCCACCTCTATTTGTAATGATATGTATTTTAAATGACTATTTAGTCAATACGTTGTATTGGTGATGGTTATATTGTTTTATTGAGTGTATTTTATATGACATTGTAGTTTTAACCTTGTAATTGTTGTTTTTATTGTTGTAATTCCACCTCGATCTGCAGGGAGAGCAGGGAAATATAAATAAATAAAGTATTATTATTATTATTATTATTATTATTATTATTATTATTATTAATGGGGCTGGTCCCCTTTTGGAATTGCAGGAGCATTTCCTGTCCCCTTCTTACCCAATTGTTGTTCCCTGTTACTCCCAGAATGATCTCTTTCTTTGGGTAAATAAAGAAAGAAATTGGCTTTCCACCATAGCCTTTCCCTGGGCACACTGAAACTAAACCAAGGCATTACTTTGGATCTTCTGTACAATGTGGTCACTGTGTGATTGCCCACCCTGAGCCAGTCACACAGTGATCATGATTTGCATCCAAAACTGTGGATGAATGTGGTCCCTTCTTAGGGTAAAGTTAATCACCACTCTCATATAAAAAGTCTCATCATAAATTTATCAGGCAGGGTGAGAGAAACACACAGAATCATTTCAGATAATAACCATGTAGTAGCTTCAGGAGAATGCTTGCCAAGGTTGTGCTCTGGAAGTAACCCCCCCTCTATCTGTGTGTGTGCATGTGTGTGTGTGTGTGCGCGCGTGTGCCAAGCAGCTAAATTGATCAGGTCTTATCTACCTTTGTTTCCACAACTTCTCCTTGTCATTCCAGGCCAGTCCCTGCAAGGGAGAAGAAGTAGAGCAGTTTCTGGGCAGCCATTTTGAGTGGGTGGGTTTTTAATTTTTTTTTTTCAAAACACTTGAAAGAGTGTGTTTGTTGTTGAGGGGGTGGGGATTCTATGAGTTACATCTGTGTGTCACTAGGGCGTGGAGCTAGGAGCCTAGCTCTATATAACTCCTCACAGAGGGACGCACCTAATGGTGACCAAAATGATGAATGGTCTGGAAACCATGATGTATGAAGAAAGGTTCAGGGAGCTGGGTATGTTTAGCCAGGAGAAGAGACTATTAAGGGGTGATATGATAGCCCTGTTTAAGTATTTGAAGGAGTGTCACATTGAGGATGGAGAAAGCTTGTCTCCTGCTCCAGAGACTAGGACATAGAACAATAGATGCAAGCTACAGGAAAAGAGATTCCACTTCAACTTTAGGAGGAATTTCTTGACAGTAAGAGCGGTTTGACAGTGAAACACACTCCCTCGGAGAGTGATGGAATCTCCTTCCTTGGACGTCTTTAAACAGAGGCTGGATGGCCAGCTGTCGGGGATGCTTTGATTGTGATTTCTTGCAGGGCAGGGGATTGGACTGGATGGCCCCTGTTGTCTCTTCCAACTCTATAATTGAAATTCTGTGATCTATCTCCTTGTTGTCCTTCTTCTCCAACTCATGATAAAGCAGGATGAACAAGTCCAGCTTTTCATTCTGCAGCATTATATCCCTTTTACATTGGAGGAGACGACCACTGAAAGGAAGCATCTGATCCCTATAAAGAATAGCCAGATAGGAACTGCATTGTAAACCACAATGGATGAAGGCATCATAGCATCTCAGTCCCTGCCCTGCAATGTCTGTGATACAGGGGAGGAAGGGTAATTGGTTCAAGGAGCTCATTGGGGCTGAGTCCATGCCCATGCATGTTTCTAAACAGTCCAGTCCCCATGGCTCCTGAGCTGCTATTGTCACCTTGTATAACTGTGTGCCCAACAGGAGTGCTCCAAGGTTCCCATGGTCAGTGCAACCCCTTGAGATCACACCAGCCATGTCTGAAGCTTCACCCAAAGTCACTTGATCTGCCAAAATCTTTGTCAATCCACCAAATGCACCCACAGCCTTTAACTTGGTTCTTACTGTTCAGAATGAAAAACATTTCCTTTAGTCATAAACAAGTTGCTCTCAAGCTCACACACCAGTTCAGATGCTTCATCCACTTGACCAGAGCTTACTTTACCTCCAGACTTCCAGATCTCATACTAATGTGTAAACCCCCTAAATGGTGGACTAAAAAGTACAAATGGATTTTTGCAATGTTTGCCACTAGGAAAAACCTGCTTGATTCAAAAAGCAGGTAAAGTGACTAAAGTTATGCATTTCCAAAACATCTAAGGACTTTCTATGTACTTTTGATTTCTATTACTTTATATTTAACAGTACATGACCTGATCTAGCCTGGCATGCTTTCATTACCTTCAGAAAATGGAAAAGAAATACTCCAAGCAATGAAATACCTTGTGGGTATCCTTCATTAATTCCTATTCAGATTCATTTTACAATAGCTGTATTATCTTCTTTTGCTTCCTGCAGAGTACTTATATACCAGTGCTTGAAAAAGGTTCCTCTTTTTCATTTCATCATACCTTGCATTTTTTTCTTTACATAGTAGAATCAGTTACTACTTTTCTTGGCTACTCTCACATGTTATACTGCACTTTGCTTAAGTCAGGTTGAACACGTTATAACATGGACTTTAGGAAGAAATTCAGTTATTCTGACATTTATAACATGGTTAACTATTTCTTCTGTTTAATAGTTAGGCATGGGGGGCTGCTATAAAGATTTTTCTTAGGCCCGGTACCTACTGCCAGGACATGATGTCCTGGCGGCAATAGTAGGTCTTGGGACCATGCACCAACCACACTGTCCCAAGCCCTACTATGTGTGGGTGGTGCCATTACAGTGCACCCTGCCCACACATAGGGCATGTACATGACATGTGGGCAATAAATGCTGTCCTCTCTTCCACTAAAATGTCCAGTGTCTCTGGCTGTCAACAGCCAAGGAACAATTAGAATATATTTAGTACCTAAAATGTATTTAAATATACATTTAATATATTTTTAAAACATGCAGCACAGTTATAAACTTTTTGGCCTTAGTAGAGTTATTAGTCCCAATCAGACCTATTGGATCAATGGACTTGAACAATAGTAAGTGGTGATTACCAATAAGCAGTTGATTCAGTAGATCTACTATGGTTAGGAGAAATAATTGGATTGCTGTACATTTCTGAGCCTGAAAGCAGCATTACAAAACTCAGGAAAATGTAAAATTCAAAGGACCATTGTTTTCTGATCCTCACATCAGTGAGGGAGGTAAAAATCCAGTCTGTTTAATTCAGAATGAATAAAAAAATAAATACTTCAAGCATCCTCACTGGAGGATCAAGGGAAAAATACCTGTTACTTCCATGTCTTTGGGACAGTTTAGGATAGTTTGGAAATTTATAAATTGCCATCTACTTGCTGAGACAATTAGAGCATACCTGTACTTTTCACCCCTTTCCTATACCTTTTTGAATTGTATAATACCATCTTTATCTTCATTAGAATTAAAATTGCACTGCTCCTTCTGTACCATAGTGGTTGAACTGTAAGAGCTGTGAGCAATTAGAATATGGATTGATCAAAGAAATACAAAAAGGAGGTATCTGGTTTCCTTTTGAACTGAGGCAAACGATAAAGCTTGGTGTTTATTTTTGTCACTACAGTGGCAGTGCATACAGATCTTTAATTGGAATGCTATCTTCTTAAGCCTTGAAGACAGCATTGCAAAGTTAGAGAGAAATGCATTGAAATATATGTGGGAGAAAATTCAATTTATTGAGCAGGATGTCAGTTTCCTTAAGTCCACTGCCTCCCAAGAAAGTATCCACTGTAATATAAGGGCTATATAGATTTCTAAAACATAGAAACACGTAAGGGACCTAGATGACCTAGATGGAAATAATCTTAAACTAGGAATGCAATTGTTCATTAATTTTATTCTCAAAGGAAATAATGAGTGATTTTAGCAATTTTCTTCCTGCTTCAACAAATTCCTCAAAAACTGTACAGTTTTTCAAGTATTTATTCTCAACAAAATTTTGCTCATTTTAATGTAGTGTTAATGCTGTGTTTCTATGCAGAAATTACTGCACTTGGGGATATATTCTGCTTGACATTTGCATATATTTTGCACTGAAAATAGCATTTACTATGCAAAAAAAGGTGAAATTTACTCAGAATCAACAACCGTTCATGGGATTTTCCCATTCATTAAAAGCAGTGTCAGAAGCATGGATTGAGTCTGGGATACCTATTTCCTAGCCACAATGTGGTGTTATAAGATCTGTCAATTATATTGTCAATTCCGCTTCTAAAGTTTTTTGTGTTTTTTTGGGGGGGGGGCTATGTTCTAGAAGAGTTTCTTCCTGATGTTTCTCCAGCATCTGTGGCTGACATCTTCAGAGAACCTCAGAGCATCTGTTGCTGGCCTCACCCTATTTTACATCTTGGTATCTGTCCTGGTTGTAGCAGAATTTGGTGGCACTCTCAGCTTGATTGTGTCCTATTTCTTTGAATCCTACTTGCATTTCTGTCCAACCATTTGGTTGATCAATTTTTCTTTCCTTCCACGCTAGAAATTTGTACATATTTTCTTTCTGTGTTTTCCATATTCTATATTTTATTCATGTACATTTCCTTATGTATGTATTTCCCCATAGACTACAGCCAATTTATACCCTTTCCCCCAAATTTTATACATTTACTTTTTACTGGTTAAAAATGCATGCATGATTTTGTGTGCCTGAAACATACTATAAGCTTCGTAAATGTGTGGGCTTCTGAGACAAGATATGTTTTTTTTCTCACAATGGATATAGTAGTGGATATAAAGTGTGTTATTTGATGAAAAATTTAAAATCATAAAATTGCCTATGCTACTGTACATTGGATTTCCACTGACACATTTTAAACCTGAGATATACAGCAAAAATATAATTAAGCAGAACCATTAAGCCTGGATGACTATTTTTGGCTTTGTGCGTCATACAAGACCAATGGAGCAGTGAAGCTAGGGTCCACAGGATCCTTTTTCATAAGTATTTGTCCTCATTGGACTTTTTTGTTCTTTCTGAGTTTAGCCACAGCTCACACAGCTGGAGGGGAAACACATGGTTATGAACCTTTTTCCAAAGTACTCTTGAATGACTTGGTGTTGAGTTTGCAAGATCCATCATATTTACAAAAGACCTGCTCCTATTTGACATGAAATGAGCTAGAAAGTGGTTTAGACCAATGTATCTACCAACATTTTCAGAATCTCCTTGGAGATTTTACCATACAATATCCTGGTGAAAGCCTGTGTTTCAAAATGTAACCACTCTTAAATACAAGTGTATTCTAGACTGATCAATATGTCTTTGGGTATCTTCTTAGTCCCTTATTTTCTGTCCCCCCTAGATGTGTCTCTTTTTCTCCTCTACTCTGCTTTTTAAAATGAATCCAATTTATCACCCTGCTCTGAACTCATTTTAATGTCCCTTCTCTATTTTCTCATCATACCTTGTAATATCAGCTACATATTTAGCAAATAGCAAATGTGATCAGTATCTGCAGGGTCATCTGTTGACTTATATTAATTTCCTTGGGCATACAAGATATTCAAGTGAAACTGGCACACTCTCCATTGTCTCCTTAGTAGAGTTATTCAGCAAGTGACAGAAGGCACTTTATGTCTGATCTACACCCCTATCTCCCTCCCTCCCTCCCCACCTGCTCTGGAAGTTCATGAATAATATGAATTATCTTTCTTTGGCTCTGCTTCAGATATTAAGGTCTGTGAAGTTTACCTTTGATATCTTTTTTATAGCTTGAGTCAGGGCTGTAGCTGAGATGCATGTAATGCAGTCCAAACATACACTGAAGCAATGGAGCCTGTGGCTGATGAAGAATGCATTGTAATCAGTGATAATATTAGCAGAAAGGGTTTTGTTGTTGTTAAATCAGCTGACACTCAGAAAGTCAGCCCTTGTGACTTTCCTGGTAGGTCTTTGTTGCTTATTGATATCAATGCAATGCTTCATTCTCACATCACACACTTGTAGCGAGAAGGTTTCTTTCCCCATCTGCTGCCAGAACGTATACTGTATAAAAATGATTTATTTTTGATGGGAACATAAATGCATAGTCCTTACACTAGAAATAGACAAACTCTTGGGATAAAGGAGCCAGTTTGGCCCTGAATGTATAGTAATCCAGAAATCCCTGCCGAGGACTCCCTCAAAAATATTCAAGAATTTATGAAATCCCACTCCCAGTATTGAACAAATGCTGAGTTTGGCTATTAAATATTCTATGAGAGACACACCTTATTTAAAAGGGAACTTTCACTCTTGTGTGGGTGAATCCAGGAACATTGGCTAGGGACCGCCCAAAATCATGCTTGATTTTGATGAAAGTGTCATATCATGTTTCATGTATGGTGGTACTTCATGTAGGTATGTGAAATGTAATGTGTATAAATGTACTTCAAAATCAGATGTGGTTTTGCTTTCTTTACTGACAGAATCATGTGCACCTTAAAGACTACTAGATTTATGTACAGCTCGAGCTTTCAGAGACATTAACACTTTTCATAGAATTAAAATTTTATCTGGAATTCACAAGAATTTCAAGAGCGAAACATTAAGAGGTATTGCATACAAACTGCATATATTCAGACCCAGTTTTCACATAGACTTTAAAAACTGATGTGGGTATGGGTGGAAGAAATTTAAGATTAGAAAAGCATACTCAAATCATACTCAAAAGGGAACTTGTTAACATCTTTGAGTTTAATTGAAAGGAAGAGCTTTCATAGACATAAGTCTACTTAGTGCATCAGAGGAAGCAGATTCAAATGAAAACTCGCCTTCTATCTTTTAGTTAGGCTCTAAGTTGTTACAAGATCCCTTGGCATACTGATTTTCTAGACTACCACAGCTAAATCTTTGAAACAAATTGACAGATTGCCCATACCTAGTGAGAAGAGTCTAGAAAGCGTGCACATAACCTAAATTTCTCTAAAAGCATCCCCATCTTTTCAAGATGGACAAAATAATAAAGAGTGACTGAATGATAGTTATCTAAAAGTGGACATAGTCCCCATGAAACAGGAGTAATTGGAATATATGGCAAATTAGCCCCCCCCCCCCAACTAGTGTCAAGCACAATATTACAGAGCATAGAATATCAATTCATCTCATTAGTAAACAGCATAGACCTGCCCTTGGAGAAGAAAGGAACACTTGGTGTGAGTTCTCCTTCCCTGTTTGTGGGAATAATCAGGTCAAAGGTCTTCATTGTCCTTCCCTTAATGCCTCTATGCAGCATGAGATGATAAGAAATAATGCATAATGAGGACATAGGATTTATATATTATGCAAACTGACATTATGGAAATTGGTGTCCCATAGAGTTCTCAATTGAGTTTCAGTGCTTAGCTGACAATTAGGTCTTCTTCTACATGCCTCGGTATTAATGGAGGGAGAGGCCAATTCAGTTTTAATGCTTAATGACAGCAATTTTGTTTTATTTGTGTGTGCATGTGCGCACACGTGTTCACTTTTTTCAGAAATTGGATTTTAACCTATCTTCAGTTCAAATGAAATGAATAAGATTTCTTGATCTTCTATTCCTAGTGGCTTGTTCGGCAGGTAAGCTCATGAAAAGGAGTCACTTTGCTTTACTTATCCAAGGAAAAGAATAATCCTCCCTATGCAGAGTGGCATGCCCTTTGAAAGTGCTGGCCTAGCTAGATCCACATTTTTCAAGCACTATTTCTGCTTGAATGGCTAGGGGTCTATGACTTCAAAGCCCATATGAAAGTCCCAGTCCATAGCTAATACATATGCATAAGGTTGTACATTGCAATCTTATGAATATGTATTAGGTCTGGGGCTAGAGGTTTCATGCAGCCTGCAAAATCACAGACCCCTAAACCTCCAAGCAAGAAGAATTATTTGAAATTATATCTAGCTAAGTCAGCACTTTCAAAGGGCAGACATATCTGATTAGGGAGGGCTGTCCTTCTCTTTCAACAAGTAGAGAAAACAGAGTATTTCCTATGTGTCTACCACTCAAAGACCTTATAATGGGCTATTAAAAAAAGACTTACAAATTTCCTCATTCCTTGTGAGAAAGACTATCTTGATGCCTCAGGATATCCTTTCCAAAAATGGTCAAATGCAGTTTGGAAAATTTTGTGAAAATATTGATTGCCACTAGAAAAACTGGGAAGGTGAAAAACATTGGGGGAAAATGCACACATCTCTTCTAATCTCACCCAGAAGAGAGAGAAAATTTGTTATTTTTATAATTTGGTGCAAGTACAAAAACACTGAAATATGAAAAACCCAACTGGGGCAGGAGAAAAAAAAAATAGTGGGCTAAGATAATGTTGGGGAAACCTGGAGAGAGAAGGAGGAAATGATAGGAGGATGTGATAATGAGAGAGATGGAGAGGGAAGAAAGGCATTGGAAAAAGGAAGAGTGAATGTCAAAGAAAGCAGAATAATCTTTGTCATTTGTTTTTTTAAATCCTGCAAACTGAAATTTAATTGATGGTACATACAGCTAAATCCTGGGCTATTTTATCATTGCAAAATTATTTATATGCCAAGCCAGCAAAGAAAAAACATTTACCATCTATTGTTGTCAGATTATTTTACTGTTTTAGGTACATATGAACATGTATATTATACACTTCAAGGAAAAGTCATTTTGAGAAAATGGTTAACTTATATTAATGAATATGCCTAGAGAAAATTAAGAGAGAAGGGCCTGTATGCACAGGTCAAAAAGCCTATGCTATCACATGGCCTCACATCATCTTGAATGGATAAAGCAGGGCATTAGCTCTGGGCTGGGATTGGCCTGTCTGAATGCCAATCTGCTGGTTCTGGACCAATACTGCACCAAAGGGGCCTTAGCCTGGAGCATATAGATCTGCTGTTTGCCACAGAATTTCCTTGAAACTCTGCAGTGACAACTGGCATACCACACAGACCTGCATGCCCTGTACCAGCCTCCACTATCATGTCTGCTCTGAAGACCCCTGTTGCAGTCAATGATGTCGGGGGGGGGGGGGCACTTGGTAATGTGGGTGTAGCCAGGTACCCAGTTTCTGCCCTTACAGGCCATGACAGAGAGCTCCTGAGCAGACACAGTGGTGGAAGCTGGTACTGGGTGTGTGGCAATAGTACAGGTATAGGGGCAGCAAGGCATGTGAACACCTGCCTGTCACCTTGAGGACTAAGCTGGGTCAAAACCCAGAGTATGACAGCCTGTGTTTGGCCCAGGCTATCTTGCCTGTCTGCTTAGGCCCTTGGACAAGACAAAGGTATTTATTCATTTATTTATTTATTGCATTTTTTTTAAAAAAAATATTGAGTAGGGATAAACCAAGTGACAATTTATATCCCTTCCTTCAAATGAAAGCAACAACTCCCTTGCTTGACTAAGCTCCACTACCCTGGACTAAGCTCCACTGATCTGTTTACTTTTACGTAAACATAGATAAAATTGGGATGTATTTCTTATTGTAAAACTTTTTTGCTTGTCCCTGTGCAAATGCCTTGTGAAAGCAACTGCAAAGCAATCTTCTGACATCTTCAGTAGACCCAACAAAGCAGGGGAAAGGCACTTTAAAATAATTTGTCAATAGTTTTCATTCTGCTGTTATTCATTATGTTTTGATGAGGTTGTCCCACTGAAAATAAATGGCATTCCATGATTCAGCAATTAGTTTAAATGCTCAAGGCTGGGGCCTTGCTGTGTGACAGCATCACCCAAATCCATTCCAAATGTTGATTATCAGCTTATAAGAAGCACTGCCAAATGCATATTTAACTTCCCTTTGGTCAAACAGATAGATTTGTCAGCTACTCTTCACAAAACAGATAGGATGTAAAATTGCATTTCATGCCTCTTCTCTATTTTAAGTCACTTTTGATAGCGCTTATTAGCAAAGATAAGATAAGGCTTGGACTGCAAAAACAGTCCTTCTTCATATCCATGACTGTGTAGCATGCAGAATCTCCAAAACATGTGAATACGGTCATTAAGCAAATGTAGTCCTGTGGTATCTCCTGTGATTTATTATTTATGCTGTTACATAGACAATAAATGTAAATGTGGCTCCACTTTGAGGCCACAACAAACTA
Source organism: Sceloporus undulatus (assembly GCF_019175285.1). NCBI lineage: Eukaryota > Metazoa > Chordata > Lepidosauria > Squamata > Phrynosomatidae > Sceloporus > Sceloporus undulatus. The sequence continues at coordinate 227,588,692 of NC_056525.1, forward strand.
CAATTCGCAGAATTGCATAACATTGAGCCATGGCAACCTTGGATTTTCATGCATTTAAAGTAATCACTGAATCATAGTATGCCATTCATTTTCAGTGGGACAACCTCAATAAAACATAATAAATAACAGCATGACGAGCACTATTGACAAATTATTTTAAAAGTCCCTTTCCCCTGCTTTGTTGGGCCTGTTGAAGATGTCAGAAGATTGCTCTGTAGCTGCTTACATAAGAAACCAGATTATTTCTGCAGTGCCGACACAGTCTAATCTCTCCTGGCCCATTTCCCCCAAACCTGATGGAAACATCATTCACTCATGTTCCAGTCATCAACAGACTAGACCTTTTTCTCCCTACGCAGCTAATGCCTGGTAAAGTAGGTTAGGGAGGGAGTTACTACCTTGGCTAAGGAGTCACAATTGTGGCTTAGGCTGCAGCCACACTTCAGAATCAATGCAATCTGACACTTCTTTAACTGTCATAGCTCCATCCTATGGGATCCTGGGGTTTGTAGTTTGTTGTGACACCAGAGCTCTTTGACAGAAATGTCTAAATATCTCAAAAACTACAAATGCCAGAGTTCAATAGCACAGAGCCATGGCAGTTAAAGCAGTGTCAGACTGCATTGATTCTACAGTGTAGATGCAGTCCTAATCACAATCATGAATATGAAACAGGTCTAGATAATATTCCATATTCACAATTCCTACTTAGCCATTATGGTTACACTATTGCCATGACTGTAACTTCCCCCAACTTGCTTTACTAGGCATCAGATGCATAGGTTGAAGGAAGTCCAGCCTGAAATATGGGTCAATGACATTTCCATCAGGTCTGGGAAATCCTAATTTTTCCCCTATTCTGAATATGAAGCTATTTGAAGTTGTCGGCAATTTTTATTTAAGAACAAAACACACTACACCCAGTTCTCCACATTTGCTAGAGTTAGGGAAACAGGACTTATGTAAAAGTGGAAAAACTGCAAATAAAAAAAATTGCATTTTTTTTTAAAAAAAGCACTTCTCTAGGAATTTCTAAGTCCTCCAGCTCAATTCTGTTATCAACATCTGGAAGAAACAAACCATAGAATCACATTTGAGGACCTACAAATGCCTAGACATGTGTTTTTAATAGGTATCTGCATGCCCTTCAGCATGATTTTATGGTCAATGTCTGGCAAAGAAAACATGTTAATCAGACATATTTGAGAGAATGTGTTAAACCCATGAATAATCAGATCCACAAAACTCAAATCTGCAAATGTGGAGCGCCCACTGTACAGCTCTAAAAAATTCTAGCACTCTATATTGGTTTTTAATGGCAGAGTATTGAGATGTGCAGAGGTTTTCAGCCTCACACCAGAAGGTAGTGGCAGCCAAATGAAGAAACTGATCTCTTGCACTTTCCATCCATGTATCCAATATCTAGTGTGAGAGAATTTTCAGTTTAATGACACAACAGTGGACCAAGAACAGAAAGAGGCTGATAGCAGATGCAGGTGAAACTCAATACTAACATGATTTTTGCAGAGTTTATGGAAATCTTTTTTTTAAGAAAAAGAATGTCAGTCTGCTTAAGACATAAACTTAGATAAAAAATACTTAACTATGTAACCTCTCCTGGCTCACCCTCTCCAAACCTGATTGACACATTATTCACTCAAATTGTTGGTAGAATGAACCTTGTTCTTCCCATGCAGCTGATGCCCAGTAAAGTAGGTTGCAGAGGACAATGTCAAAATTGTGACCAAATAGTAACAGTAACAATAACAACAAAAACAACAACAACAGAGGAAGCTTCTCATATGTTCTTGTATGATGTATTGCTCCCACAGGTGGCACATGGTGGAGTACCTTCCAGCAGATGTCAGTTCTCAGGCAGCTATATATAGGAAGAGGTGCTTCTTCAAATTTCAAGGTTCCATCCATTTTGGGCTTTGACTCCCACTGATGTCTATCTGATGCTCCATTTTATACTGCATTTTGCACTAGTTGTAGCTTCCAAGTCATCTTCAAGAGCAGCCTCATAAATAGTACATTGTACTAGTCTAGTCAGGAAGTTACCATTGTACAGACCACTGCAGTTGAGATATCCCTGCCCAGCAAAGCTGATGAAACAGTCAGTGTTAGCAAACAAAACCAAACTACAGATTCCACTTGGGTCTCCAATCTCAGAGATGTATGTAGGAGTGCTACTAACCTATGGACTTGCTCTTTTGGGAGAGTACAACCTCACTCAAGGCAGGTTTCTTATCCAATTTCTGGACTTAAGAACCACCAGTCTTCACAGCCATCTTCTTATTGGGATTTTTCTTCAGTTTATAGGCCCTCATCCAGCCCATTACAGCATCCATGCAGGATTCCAACACCTGCACAGCCTCAGCTGACTCAGAGCACAAGGAGAACTAGTGTTGAGTGTCATCTGATGCAAAACAACCCTCAAATTCCTAATGACCTCCCCCAGTTGATCAGCATAGGAGACAAGATGAAACCTAGTGGCATCCTACAGTTTACTGGCCATTCTACTCTAAGGAACTGGCCAGCTCTACAATGTTTCCTATTCCCATCTCATAGACCCTGTCCAGTAAAATATCAAAAGCTGCTGAAAGATCCTAGCAATTCAACAAGCTAACACCTTCCCCCTCAGCTTTCACCCAAAGTAGATAATTGGTCAGAGTGTCTAAGTCTCTTTCACTCCTGTTCCCTAGTTCGAAACCAGGCTAAAATGGATCCAGATAATCCGTTTCCACCAAGAACAGCTGAAATTGTGAAGCCACCATTTGTTCAATCTCCTTGTCAAATAGGAGCTATTAATGAAATAGTATTAGTGGCAACTAGAATACCACTTCTGCCATTTTTTTAAAATTGTGCTAAACTGTGGCCTTCCATTTACCTAACAATTGTGCCTTTCATCTTCTCTGTATAGGCAATGGTACCACAAATGCAGGTACCAGTATTGCAATTCCTAATTCCTTTAAGGAAATACCCCCCCCCCCCAGCTATTCCTGCCACATTGAGGGTGAGAATTCATGCTGCCCAGTGTTTGCTACATTACTGTGGTGACAAATCACTTCATATTATCTGTAGCAAGGAAGCATCCTTCAGAAGAGAAGACTATTAAGCTCAAAGCTACTGGAATAGGAAACTGGATTGATTACAGCAGCAATGATAGATATACAGCCTCTCCAGAAGACAGGCAAACATCCTCAGTAGCCTTATTCTCCAGAGGCAGCTTGAGGATGAATAGGCCAAGGAAAATAGAGGGTTAGGAGAAGCAAATTAGACAGGGCAGCATCTGACACCCACTTTGAACTCACTTTGCACAGGTGTAAATGACTGCACAAGCTGTCAGCCAGTGTGAATTAAGCTCTAGGACTTTTATTTTAGATGCCCTGTCAAAGCAGTGACATCTGCAGCTATTTTTAGCTGTGCTCTGATGTCTCTGCTGGCTGAGTTTGGTGACTAAGAAACAAACTGGAGAAATCAGAAATCAGATGCTGTAAACCCAACGTCTCTGTATTTGCCAGTTCTGATCCTTCTTTTCTCAGCCTCTCTACAGTATATGTAACAGTTTGGACTGGAAGGGACTTCATATTTGCCTGAATGAAAACAGAGCTACATGATCAGTGAACATGATCTACATAATCAGTTTTCCAGATGAATTGGGTTTTCAGGTACACACAGATTTCCACTTACATTTCTACTTAAATTTCCTGCAAGCTACAGGAAGAGATTCCACCTAAACATTAGGAGAAACTTCCTGACAGTAAGGCCTGTTTGACGGTGGAACACACTCCCCCGGAGTGTAGTGGAGTCTCCTTCCTTGGAGGTCTTTAAGCAGAGGCTGGATGGCCATCTGTTGGGGACGCTTTGATTAAGAGTTCCTGCATGGCAGGGGGTTGGACTGGATGGCCCTTGTGGTCTCTTCCAACTCTATGATTCTATTATTCAAGTGAATACAAGTAGAACAAGGGTGTGCTGACCTTGACACTGAATCTGGTAAGGGTAAGAATAGAGAGGGCAAGCCTGGGGATGCTGAGGCTAGGGCAATTATATACAGTGCCATATTTCTTAGACCCATTTATGTGCCAGATTTGGCTTGAATGCCTTTTAGTTCTATAAACAACTTTTTTTTTTCAAATTTAGACTCTCAGACATTTCATGTTTCTCTATTCGTTCAACCTAACCCCCCTCCCATGAAGGGGTGGGGGGTGGGGGTCCTGGGGCAGAAACCTTTTTTCTGAACACACATAAGTTGCCCACACCACTTTTAGAGAAATAAGCAAAAGACACACACAAAAAAGCTTCTCAAAATACACACCTTTTTTCTAAGATTGTCAACAACAACAGCAAAAGCCCACTCACATCAAGAAAATAATAATTTTTTCCCTCTTTACCACATAAGGTTAAGAGGAAAAATATCAAGATTAACCTCTGCACTGTAGAGGCATGAACAGTTCCATTTACACTGTGATACAGATGGAAATATCAGTATAGGCATATGTTTCACTACTACATTGGGCATTACTGCTGGAAAGACATTTACATACACCCTTGTATGGATCCTGAAATGCAAATAACCCACATGGTAAAGCTCTTTTTTGTATACACATATTTCCTCTACTGGAAAGGGCAACATATGGTTGTTATACTTTCTTTTTCTGCAGAGGGAAACAATTTTTTCCCTTGCTCTTTTATAGGAGAATGGCTGCATCATCAGCACACATTTATAAGTCCCTTTCTGATTTTCCGTCTCTTCTGTAGTCCTTTGTCATTTACCTCAGCTTCCCACCCTCCCCGTGTTTTTGTTTTTTGCAAATTCAGCACTGTCAGAGCCTGATACATCTCTCTCCTACTCAAGGCAGGTTTCTTGCCCTCTAAATCCCCAATCCATCTCATTACGATGGTGACTCCTGTCTACACAGTTCTGTGTGGCTCAATTCTTGGCACTATTTAACAGTACATAGATGGTGACAGTTTTATTGCCTTACCACTTGGGTTATGTTTACAGCCATATATATATTTCCTAGCTTTGGCTGATTTCATTTAGTTTTATTTGTCCATGTTTTTGTCCTATGGCTTTCCATTTAATGAACTCAGAACCCAGTCCTCCTGGATGCTGCTTCCTTTTGTCAGCACATAACATAGCATGGTACCTGATTCTTAAAATGCCCCCCTTTACACCGCTAGACATTATTATGGAGTAACCCAGAATATACAGTATTTGTGTTTACATGGGAGTGCTTTCAGTCATGTTTCATAAAATATGAGCAAGGCTATTCCCCCCCCCCAAGCCAAAATTCCTAATTCTAGCATAGAAAAGTACAAAGTTTTCTAATTCACAGTGGAATGGTTAAGACTCTTTGAGGTTATTAACTGCTGTCAAGTTGGATTCATCTTATGACCATATGAATGAGAAGCTTCCAAGAGATCCTGTCAGCAATTCGTGTCCTTCAGACTCAGGATGTGGCTTTCTTGATTGTGTCTATCTATCTTTCATGTGACCGTCCTCTTTTCCTAGCATCTCCCACTTTACCAAGTATTATCAACTTTTCTAATGAGTCATGCCATCTCATGATATGCCCAAAGTATAATAGCTTCTCTGAGGATACCAGCCACAGATGCTGGTGAAATGTCAGGAATAATAGCTTCAGTTTGGCCATTTAGCTTCAGGCTTGATTTCTTCTATGACTATTTATTGGTCATTCAACAGAACATGATATCCATAGAATTCTCCCCTAGCACAATATTTCAAATGGGTTTATCCTGTTCCTGCTAGTTTTCTTCACTGTCCAGTTTTCACACATTGACACTGGAAATGTGATGGTATGGATGACCCTGACTTTAATGTTATTAGCATTCATAAAATGATATACAATAATATACAATTACCAGCTGAAATCCTGTTGGAGACATACATCTTCATAAGCGGACTTACATCTGTGAGAATTAGAACTGGGCAGTTCTGTAATGTCCAAGGTCAGTAAGGGACTGTTGTTACACTACTATATAACAGATGTTACACTACTATGTACTATGTAGGGAAAACAGCAAAGTGATCAATGTGCATTGGGAATACAGTAACATTGGTCCTGATCGGCATCAATCCTGTTGTGTATCAAGAAACTCTAACCATTATCCTGTTACACATCTTTGCAATTCATTAACATAGACTTTAAAACCTCTATTCCATAGCTAAGTATATGTAAACAAATTTAGTGTAGATCATGACAAAGGATTCCAGACACAGGCTACATGTGAGCCTATAGTTTGGAGTCCCTTTATGAGTACAGTAGAGATCTAAGATTGTCTGGAAAGGTCCTTCTCTCTGTTCCACTATCCATTCAGTCTTGCTTTGTAGGAACAAGAGAAAGAGTCTTCTTGGTGGCCTTTCCCAAACTTTAGAATTCCCCCCTCTAGAGAGGCTGGGATGGCCTCACCCTTGCTGTCCTTCCAGCAGAAAGTAAAAACAATTCTGTGGCATCACACATTTATAAACTAAAAGGGTTGAGCTTTTAAAACTGTGCAGTTCTGTTTTAAGGTTGGTATACACCTTTTAAAGCATTTTTAGTACTTTTAATGTTTAATGTTTTCAACTTTGTAAATTGTTTATTTGTTTTTTAACATTATATTTATATTTTATTTATTCTTTTGTATTGTTTGAATTTGTATCATTTTAAATAAGTTGTTAGCTGCTTTGAGTCCCATTATTGAGATAAAGGTAGGATAAAAATGTACACATCAACAAAAACAATGACAATAATAAATAGTTACCATTTTGATTTTGATATAAAAAAGGTATTGGACAAATGGTTTTTATGCAAAAAACAAACAAACAAACAAACAAAAACAGCTTCATTTATATACTGCTTCATACTGAACTAACAGTGTCTAAGTGGTTTACAACTGTAAGCTAAAGTTGCATTCTTGTCCAAGAATAAAAAATCTTGAAATATTTGACAACTTTTTTGAGTGTGTAAAAATACTGGAACTCTTTCTCATCAATGTTAAGAGCATGTATGAATGCTTTACATCCCTGTTATAACTGTGAACTGTAAGTACATTCTGTATCCATGATTGATCCTTTTGCAGAGTAATGTAACAACACTTACTAGATTGCAACACTACACTCTTATAGCGCTGCTATTCCACTTTAACGGCCCTGGCTGCCACCTGTTGCATTCTGGGATTTGCAGTTTGAAGCGGGGCATTTAGAATTCTCAGCCAGAGAACTCTTAGGCCTCACTGAATTACAAGCCTCAGAATGTAAAAGGAGGCAGCCAGAGCAGCAAAAGTGGAATAGCAGCACTATAAGAGCGTAGTGTGGTAATGTGGCCAGTCCTCAATCTTTCCATGGGCTCCAGAGTGATATACAGTCCTTTTACATAGCTTTGCAATTTCAAAGCTCAAATGAGTTTGAGGTTTGGTGGTTTCGGGTCCATAACACAAAAACTGAAAATGGTTCAAGTTCTGTGAAGTCGAAGGCTTTCATGGCCGGCATCCATAGTTTTTTGTGGGTTTTTCGGGCTCGAGTTCTCATTGTACAACTGCTGAGTAAGTTAGAAATGCCTTATCCTCAAGAGTTCTTCTAATACTCAAATGATGGAATAGAAGACAGTTATAATTTGAATTATGCCCTTCTCCAATTTTTGTCAGCTCAAAAATATGCCAAAATGTATACAACCTTTTAAAGCTAAAACAGATATAATTTTTAATTTTTAAAAATGCAGATTGATGCTGTTATGTGAGAGAGCAGACATAAATGAACATAAATATGAAGCTTACACAGAGTGAGATATCTCTCTCTGGAACACAAATGCTATAAATGTATGCTTCAGTACATTATGTATTACGTTAATTTATGTCTAGAGATATAAGATAAATGACAGCTGTAGAATATATTGGAATAATCATTTTCTGAGAAACCTGCTGTTGAATACTTATACCAATGAATTTGTCAGGATAACTTACATTAAACCCTGCAACAAGTACATCAAAAATCTGTATTTGTGGTGTTCATTGCTTAAGCTAGCTAATTAAAAATGTTTAAAAACTAGAATTTAGATCCCATTCAGTGGTATCCATATTCTAATCCTATTTGTACATTTCCCATAACAAGTCCATTTAAGCTTGACCTATTTATGGCTTGACATTTCTGTAATATCATTTTAGGAAAAGTTCAAGGAAATCCCTTAAGTAGAAGCTCTCTTCTGATATACTGTAATAAGTAACTTTGGGCTGAAACAGACAGCCCTGAAGGGGCTGTTTGATACATGCCCTTTGATTGCAAGATTGGGGCCACAGCAACCACATGCTGTAACCCCGATACAGCATTTTTCCAGCCCAAAAAGAAGTGACAGAAAGATGATCCTTTTTGAGCCAGCAAAAAGCCAGCTTTTTTTGCCACTGCTGTGGCTTTGTGGTGCTCCTGTGGCATGCGGCATACAAATGCCACACCGCCAAAGTGCTGCAAAGCTGCCTACCATGTGGTTGGGTGGGGGGCATCAAGGTTGCTTCTGGTTGCCTTGGGGGTGTGCATTGTCTAAATGACCCCCCCCCCCAATCTGCCAGGAAGCTGCCACAAAGAGGACATCTGTTTCACTCCAAAGTCTCAAATATCCCAGAAATATCCTGTTCACAGTAAGAAGGCAGAGAATGGGGGAAATCATGCTAAGAGAGCAAGGAAAATGAAGTTTGTATAGCAAATGTGTTTGTTGTATAAAAAAACCCTTTTTGTACAGAAAACAGTGTACAAGTTTTCTGCATACACATACATAAATATTTATGTGCAATAGAGCATCCTTTACATAAATTATTATCCTTATTTTTTTTAAAAAAGTCCCATAATGTGAATAGGCATAAAACACTGCCCAGAAGTACTCACATTCTGACTGTATGGCAGAAAGCTATTGAAATTATTTATTCTTGCTTTCAAGAATAAAATAAGTGAAGATTTACATCCTTGTCACAAAAAGGATTGACAATTCAAGGTTGAATTCAGAAGGACTCAAAGCTGGATTCTAAGAGCTAAACTGAAAGCCCATACTATAGATGTTTCTATGGCTGGCTTTTGTTCCCCTTTCTGCCACATTATATTTTAAATGTACAATTTATAAAGAAATTTGAAAATTTTGGTAAATACTTATTCTAAAACAGCAACAATACCTGAACAACATTAACATCAGTGGGATACAAACCACCCAAAAAGGGCGCACTCGCGACATCACAAGCAGGCCGCGATGTGCAGATGCTAAGCATCCGTCACGTCAAAATGGCGGTGATCATCTGTACAGGGCGGTGCCATTTTGACGTATGGAATATGTGCTATCTGTAAGTGACGCCCCCGAGGCAACCCTAGCACGTATTCCTTACGTGCTAAAAGGCCCATCTATTACTATTTTTAATGTGTTGCTGCTAGAGCCCTATGGTCACATCTCTCCTGGGCATGTAAGTAATATTCATCAACGCTATTGCTCCAAGAAAAGGTGTTCCAACATATCAACGGACAACTTCTCCCCTGTGAAAGAGGAAATCCATAAATACTTTAAAAGAAAATGATAGTTTCCACAATTTGCACATGAAGCCTATGCACAAAATTAGTTTCGTTCACCTTTGTTAAAAAAGTGCGTATGTGCACGTGCTCTCTCTCTCGCTCTCTCTCTCTCTCACACACACACCTACATTAAGCACAGAAGGACAAGATTTTTGTACCATTGAAGACACAAATGACTTATCCAGTGCTTTACTTTTAAAAAGTCTAAGTGGCAGCAATTGTAGTTTGCATTAAACAAATATCATTTTATTAAAATCTAGCAGTCTCACACTTGTGAATGCTTTTTTGAAAATGCACTCTTTCTGTCTCCACTGGTGAGAAGAAAACTTGGGAAATCCTTATAAGAAGATTAGTAAACATTTATGTACCTGGTTGCACTTTCTAGCATAGAAGTTCTCAAATGTTTGTTCTCAGGTATTTGGGACCTAAATTCCCAGTAGACCCAGCCATTTTGGCCAACTGACAGGAATTATGGGAAGTGAGTTGAAAACACTTGAAGAACCAAAGTTTGATAACCACTTTTCTACTGGTTCATCTATTTGTTCATAGCCACTCCAAACTTATTATCATTTTCTCTTTCAGACAATTTTCTTAACATTAAATTCTTAAATTCCTGGCATCTTCAGGTACCTTCCAGATAACTTGGGAAAGTCAGTCAGTAACAATGTGCAATAGAAAAGTGTGGAATAGAAAAATGGAAAAGCTCTTATTATATTATCCTTTCCTGATCACAAAAAGTTGTCTTGAGTCCCAATTTTAATAATAATAATAATAATAATAATAATAATAATAATAATAATAATAATAATAATAAATTATTTGTATCCCACCCCGATGCACAATGCAACCAGGGCGGCTTCTAAGTGTTGGGTTTGGCAAGGGAAGAAATTTTGGGAGAAAGATGGATACAAATCAAAAAGGTAAATCTGTAAAATGAATAAATAAGTAAACATAAATTAGTTCAAAGATCACTTAGCTTTGACTCCTCGGCTCCTCTTAAATAAATAATTTCTTCTTTCCACTATTAATTTTTTCTTTCCACTATTAAATAATTTCTTCTTTCCACTATTGAAAGGTATTTTATGACACTATTGGTTTCAATAGTGGAAAGAAGAAATTAACCTTTGTTTTCTCAGCTACATTTTGTAACCTATAGGCTAAGACTTACTGGGAGATAAGAGTTGGTTTTCTTTATAGAAGCTCTAGCAGGAGGTGGGGTTTTTGGTCTAATCTGCATAACCTTACCATGTACTCAGAAGAATTAAAAATGTTAACAATGGCTTAAAATGGTGTTGGAAACAAGACTGGCAGTAACAGACCCTATGATTAAGCAGCTATTGTATGCATGGTACAGGGGGGCATGTCGCTTGGATGACTGCCTAGATTACTCTAAAGGGCTAAAGGGGCACACCGCCCCTTTACTGGCTGGATCAGGGTCGCAGCAACCACATGTCAATCTGGCCTCCGAAGAGTACAAAAAACAGCTCCTTTTTGCACTTTCCAAGGGGCGCCATAGCTGCAGCGATGTGGCATTATGACGCCCCTTTGGCACTGCATCATGTAGATGCAGTGTCGGAGTCTCATCATCATGGCGCGTGCCATGTAGACTGGAGTTAGGGCATCCAGCATACAGACGCTGCACCCTAACTCTGTCCACAGGCGCTGGTCTGTATCGGGCCTGAGTCCCTTTTCTCCAGAGTAGGAAAATAATGTGTGGGGCTGAGAAGTCACTGAACTGAGGTCATTGCAATCTGGTGCCATCCTCAAAAGGAAGTCAATCTCTAAACAGGGAGATTTTCTTTGTGAGCTTGTGATAACATCCTGGGGCCTATAGGATATCAGATGAGCATTATCCATGAAAGCAGTTTTCTATATGGAAACACTGCTTGTTGTTAGCCAGCCTACCTGAATGAGCAGAGTCAAAGCCTGAAATAGACTACCTGATCAAATTTCTGAAATAATTCTTACCAGAATGAATTCACTGTTATAGTGCTACTTTGTAGAAATAATTCACAGGGTTCGTTCTCTCTTTCACACACAAAATGCTATTGGTTTTTAATTGTTCCATTTGGCAGTTGTGCTAATGATTGAGTTTGAGGATTGTTATTTGACAGATGAAATTCTCATCAGATGAATAGATTGACTAATGAAATCAAAAAAGCCAAGAGTAACCCCTGAATGAATGTTCCAGAATATAACTATACCTGTTTTATCATTTATGATGCACATCTGATTTTCCCACCCCAAAATCCCACATACAAATAATAGCAATAGCAAGTACATTTCTATACTGCTTATCAGGGCACTTAACCACTCATAAGTGATTTACAATGTGTAAGTTAATTTCCTCCAACAAGCTGGGTACTCACTTTAGCGACCTACAGTAGGTTGCAAGACTGAGTTGACCCTGGAGCCCTGCCTGGGATACAACTCACAATCTTGTGGTTGTGAATGGCTGCAGTACTGATATTTAACCACTGCACCACCAGGGCTCTCTTTTGTACACATGGGGAAAATGTTCACTAAAGTTCCTGAATAAGAAAGCTTCATATAAAATGTTTTTCAAAAAGGCAGATTTCAAAAGCAAAAACTGAATGCAAAAAAATGTACATGGAAATTGTTACAAAAATGTATGTATTATAGTAGCGTATACAAAATATTCATATTGCATGCAGGACAACCTGGTTCAGTTTAGATCCTAATCTAATGATTTAGACACCAGCCCATTTCAGCTCTGAGCAGACTACCTAGCAATACTGTGAAAGATGAGTCTGAACCCAGACCTCTCAGGATCCTCCTCCATGTCTTAAAATGCATTTATGTTATAGGCGCGTTACAGACCGCCTGAAAGCGGTGGTCTGCCGGTTGCTATGTCCGGGAACTGCAGTGGCCAAACTGCGCAGTTCCCGGACACTGCAGCAAAAAGAAGCCCGAAAATGGCGCTTCTTTTTGCGCCCTGGAAGTGGCACCACGAAGCACTAGTCATGCACTCACAGCGTCACTTCCAGGGTGGAAGATGGAAGGGTGCTGCCATTTTGTACGTGCTCTGCACGTACTAGGGTTAAAAGCATCAGGAAGTGACACTCCTTCCTAACCCTAGTATACATGAGCGCGTACCTTATCCCCGTCCAGAACAGGCCATAGTTACAGACCATGATGCTTGGCAGGCGGGCAGCTCCGCATTGCCCATCTTTCCCCAAGTCGATGCTGCAGCAGTCGCATGCTGCAGACACACTGCCAAAAAGAAGCTGCCTAGAGTGACTTCTTTTTTTGCGGCACCGCAAACAGGAAAGGGCACTGCTATGATGCCACTTCCTACCAGCGATGTCTGGTGCTTGCGTCATCACGGTGGCCCCCGTGTGGACAGGAGGCTGCCATGATGGGCCTGCTGTTCCATATTAGGGTTTGGGAGCATGCTGTTGCTGCATGCTTCCAAACCCTAATTTTGGCCCGAGGACAGCACTTTCTGCCCATCTGTACTGGGCCTATGTGTCTATCACTTGACACCATCTAACCACAGATTGTCTCTCCCAAAATACTTCAGTCACATGAACACCACTTCAACTAAAGAAGAATATTATCCAAAGCCATCAAGAAGTCTAGGAAAACCAAAAGATTGTACCCTCTCCCATGTAAGTCACTCAGTCTGGTTGACTAGTACTGTTTATGTCCTATATCTGTAAGACAAGACAAGTTGTAACAGATCTATTTACTGTATTTCTTGTTTTATTTATTTTCCATCCTACCTTTCTCCCAGTATGGCATTCAAAGCAGCTTACAAAATTTAGAAGTTTATATGAATATTTTACTAAACAAAACAAAACAATGAAATCACAATTCCTTTTAAAAGGCACATGATTGGACAGTTTTAAAAAGATTTAAAACATAACTGAAAGGATGCAAGATGACAACGATGACAACAACAACAACAAATAGAGTACTTCCAAACACCCTGCTGCCATATTATTAAAAGTCAAAGTCATGACTAAACAGAAAAGTCTTAGTCTGCGAATGGAAAGAGAACAGGAAGGGTGCTAGCTGGACCTTCTGTAGAAAGGAGTTCCATGGGCTAGGAGCAGCCCCTAGGAAAATTCTTTCCCATGCCTTCACCATTTAGGCCTGTGATGGTGATGGAACTGCACAAAGTCCTCCCTTGAAGATCTTAAAACTTGGGCGTGCTCATTTAGGGCAATACAATCTTTTAGATAGTCTGGAACCAAACTGTGTATGGCTATGCATGGTATGTATATAAAGGTTATAAACAGCACTTTTTATTCTGCCAAGAAAAGGACAAGCAACCAATGAAGCCCAAGTCACAATGCTGGCCATAGCATTTGGAACTCTGTGAAGTGTCTATACAATTTACAAAGGCAGACCATGTACAGTGTGTTTCAAGAATCTTTCAGCATCAGTAGCATCAAAAACAACCTGGATTTACAAAATGACTATTCTTTCCAGTATTTTTCAGATAATGTAGCAACTATAGTTTCCATGCCAAAGATGGGGAGAACTCTTTCTTGAGATAGAAAAAGGTGGAAGTATGTGTTTTTCATGGTGCTTCCCTTTTTGTAAGCCATAGTTCATAGGGGCCCACCACCACTTCTTTACAGAAACTTCCTTCCAAACAAGGAGGGAGAGAAAGGGAAATGAAAAAAATATGAATGTTGTGAATAATTTTTCCCCCTTGACTTTCTTTCCTTGGCTGCCAAATTTGACTTAAGGAACATTTGCATATCTGAACGGCATAGATAATGACAGGGAGCAATATGTTCAAACTCACTTTTCTTTCACCAAGCATTAATGATTGTGGTCTCAAAGTAGCGAGAGCACAGTTAAATTTCATGACAGTTTAGACAGGTAAAGTAGTGAAAAGTGCTTGCTTAATAACTTTGACCTATACTATCTACTGAAACACCATCTCTGCATTGATATTCTTGTGGCAAGCCAGGAGAAGAGTTGTTGAGAGTGGCTCTAGTAATCTGACGGCTTATTCCAGAATAGGCTCATTGAAGTCTTTGACAATCTTTCAGAGTGAGTGACAGGAACAAGAGACAGGGTAACAAGGAGAATTTAGGAAGTGCTGTGCCAAAAACCTATAATGAAGAAAAATATTAATATGAATCTTTTAAAAGCATTCCATATGTAGAAGTCTATATTAATAGGTGATAGTCTGTGATTTTTGCACAGTATGGGTCAGGAAAAATAAAGCTGTTGCTCTGTAAATATGAGGCTTCCATAGACATTTTCCTACTTCTTGACTGTATCTGCACTGCAGAAAAATGGCTGTCTGACACTGTCATGGCTCAATGCTGTCGAATCCTAGAATTTTTAGCTTTGTAAGATATTTATCTTTCTCTGTCAGAGAGTTCTATCACCACAATAATCTACAAATCCCACAATTCCATAACATTTGAACCATGCCAGTTAAAGCAGCATAAAACTGCATTATTTCTACAGTGCAAATCCAGCCCTTGATATTTCATGCTTGAATGCTAAAGGTTTTAGAACTATTTATTTGCTTTAGTGATTCACCAGAAATCTAACAAAGAGAGCCATTTCTGCCATGGTATATTTACCTAAAAAGGGGCAAAGTCTCCAGGTCTTCCTTTTTGACATTTGCATAAAAAAGCAGAATGAAAATGCTATAAATAATACAAAATTTTCTTATTTCAAGGATTTACACATTCTTGTTCACATATATAATTCTTAGCCATCTATGAGGCTGTGCAGACAGCCCCTGAAGAGGTAGCCTGCAGCCGCCTCAATCTTTGCCAGATCAGGGCCACAGCAACTGCATCCTGTGGCCCCGATCTGGCCTTTCTGTGGCACAAAAAGGAGCCGCAAAAAGTGTCTCTTTTTTGCACCCTGGAAAGAGTGCCATAGCCACAGACACCATAGCTTTATGGTGCCCCTTTGGTGCTGTGTCATCTAAAGCAGTGCCAGAGGAGTGCTGTGATGCTGCACGCCATGTGGTGAAGTGCGCAACATCATGCCACTATGGGGGTGGAATTGGGGCTTGTGTCATATGGACACCATGCTCCAACTCTGCCCCCAGGGCAATATTAATGGCTGTCTGCCCAGGCTGTATGTCACATTCAAAATGTTGCAATTTTTGTGTAAGAAACCATTTTGCAAAATTAACATGTCCTAAATCAAAAATGTATCTTGAAGATTTGATATATGGATATTATTAGAAAACTGTTCATAAAATAACGATCTCACAGATCCACATTATTAAGTGAACAATACCTACATCCCTATCTATCTATACACAAAGAGACAAAAGCTGAAAGCTTTACTGGCTCTCTATTACTCACTGGCTCCCTATTACTAAATTATTAACTGTAATTTGAAGTTATTTGCAACTATTTCTTTCCTTCTAGTTCTATGCAAAATCATTGGCTTACTCAAGCATAAACATTTCCTCTGCAGACATCAAACCATCCTTTAATACCATAGCAAATGTCAATATTTTGATTCTGAAAATACTTACTAATTCCTCTTGGTCAATTAATATTTAGAAAGGACATTATGTAAAGTACTGAAGATGTTAGTTGGGAAAGATACATCAAATCATTTCTGGTCCAAGAAACTTCATTACTGCCTATTTTTAATCTGATCTATCATTAAAAAAAAAACAGAAAAAACCCACAAAACTCCTGGATGTACTGTACCTTCCTCCAAGAGAAAGATACATTACTCAGTATTACTAGGTGTTCTGAGAGCGTACAGAGGACAGAGAATTTTGTGAGCCAAATTGGGTCTCTTTTTGGGGAGAAAGGCAGCATAAAAATGAAATCATTAAGTAAGAGAGAGAGAGAGAGAGAGACCTAAATCAGACTCAAGTCACTTTAGTGGCAGTAAATGAGACACTGACTTGAATTATCACTTGTACATTTTTACCAACCAACTTGCTGGTGTCATCCCATCCCAAGGGCATGGGGCACATTTCTGAGAGATAAAAACCAAATGTCTTAGACAATGACATCAGGTGGAAGGATCCTTCTAAAGCTTTTCAAAAGCTTTCAAAGGTTCCTCCAATGTGCAGCAGGAACAGGCTGCTGACCTCAACCCCTGCCTCAAATCCATTACCTATTGCATTTGCTGTTCCCCTCCAAAAAACACACCCACTTCCCATTTTTCTGTTAAACTTGGCTCCCAGATTTGTGACATGAGACTTGACTTGAAAGTTGAAGGTAGAGACTTGAGACTTGACTTGAGACATGGACTAAAAGACTTGAATTCATAGCTGGCATTTAGAATTTTCAGCCAGAAAGCTCACATGCCAAAGTGAACTACAGGCCCCAGGAATCCATAAAAAGTTGTAATGACAATTGTCGAATGATAGTGCTGTAATTGTCAAGTGAGAATGGGCTGCAAGTGAGCTGGCTCTGGAAAGCAGCTCCTCCTCTGAATTCCTCAAGTATCCCTCAGTGCACATTATTATTATTATTATTATTATTATTACTTTATATAGCACTGTAGATTTACACAGTGCTGTACATACAAACAATAAAAGTGATAAAATGAAACCTGCCAATGGCATACATTCTACAAAATACATAAAACAATAGATAATAATACAAGATAGAATTAAATATAAAAAGCAGACAACAAATTAAAAACATAAAATATCAAATCAAATATCAGATCTCAGATAACAATCGGATAAACAATCACACAATACCTGGGAACGCTTTCCTGAACTATATAGTCTTCAACTCAGTTTTGAAACTGGTTAAAGAGATAATGACCCATGTTCGTGGGACAAGGAGGTTCCAGGAGTGAGGGGCAGCAAGTAAGAAAGGATGAATCCAGGATGGAGCTGTGGAAATCTTCTGCTGGGACAGCAGACCTTGACTACCAGAATGGAGGGTACGAGTGGGAATGTGAGAAGGAAGAAGTTCAGATAAATAAGGAGGGACCAGCCCATGCAGGGCTTTAAAAGTCAACAACAGGAGCTTATACTGAATACAGAAAGGGAAAGGAAGCCAGTGAAGGGATGATAATAGAGGAGAAACATGGTCAAAGCGGTGAGCGGATGTAATAATGTGTGCAGCTGAATGCTGGACAGAGATCAATGGACGGAGGTGAGAGAGAGGAAGCCCTGCCAGAAGGAGGTTACAATAGTCTAATCACAAGACCACCAGGGCATGGACCAGGGTCTTGGCAATAGAGGCTGAGAGGAATGGATGGATTTTAGGAATATTGTAGAGTAAGAATCTACAGGCCTTGGAGGATACACAACAGAAAAGAATAAAAAATAAAACCAAGACTACGGGCTTCCTGGACTGGTCTAATAGAAATGTCATCAACAGAACCAGAAAAGGACCATTCAATAGAAATGTTTACAAAATGCCAGTCTTGCAAAGGCCTACCTGTTCTTATCAGTTCATATTTCCACGAGCAACCTAACAAGATCACAACTGGAATGCAATTTAGTTGAAAGGGTAGCTATGTCAGTATTTATATCCCACCATGTTTCATAGGATTTCTGGGGGGGGGGGGGGGAGTACTATAAAACCAGTTTCACTCTTTATAATTCAAAACAAGAAAGATAATTTAATGACTCAAAAACAATTTTATTAAGGAAAATTGGTGATAATACAAGTATAAATAGCTGTACAAGCAATTTGATTCAGCAAAAACTCAATACAGACCAAATGATTACGAATTTTGTTTTGTTACTATTAAGTATTACCACAATTACTGTGAGAGAAAGCCTCACAGAATGCGGGATGGATAAAAGAAAAAAAGAAAGAAAGAAAGGAGTGAATGTGAAAGGACTCCAATATGTTTTGACCTGAAGTGGTTGGGAGTGTAGTTAACTTTTCAACAGAACACTGTGAGTGTGGCGTGAGTTATATTTCATTTTGAAAAGCAGCAGGACACCCCTGAGGCTATGTTGAAGGCAGTGTAGGAGAAAGACATATATGATAGAAGCTGAAGCCAATGGCAATTCAACCAATACAAGCAGATTAGACTACTCGTTTTATGTGAAGATATATTGGAAGACAAAAATGCTATGGTGCCTTAGAGACTATTGGGTTTATTCTGGCATTATTTCATATATAGTATAGTTTACATTTAATAAAAGAAAATGTGACTCAGATTCTTTTTAACTGGATTATCAAATGTATTAAACAGAGAAGGAGATGAAATCTACAGAGATCCAATTTAGGTAGTCTATTGCCTGTTTTTTTAAAAAAAATCCTAATACATTATATCTACTAACAATTAAAGGTGGATGAGATTAGTTTTAGCAGATCTTCAGTGTCTCTCTCAGCCAAAATGCTGGGAGTAAGGAGTAAGGCAAAGTAGACAGCAAGTGCTGTAGGTTCTTCCACAATATGAAATCCTATGCAATCAGTTTCAAAATATATGGGGAAGAATGTTGCATGGATAAAGCGTTCTCCTTTGTATAGACCCGGGGTAGGCAACCTGTGGCCCGCGGGCCGGATGCAGCCCAGCGAGGCCTTGGGACCGGCCCCAGCCCAGTCCTGCCGCCGATTGCCACCAGGGCCTTTGGCCTCTTGCACGCAGGGACAAGGGGGGCAATTGTCTATAGACGCCTCAGAAACATGCATTTATATTAACATTTTTTAAAAAATCAGCAAATTTTTTTGCGTGTCCTCCACTTTTTAAAAAAAGTGTTGTTGTTGTTATTATTATTATTATTATTATTATTATTATTATTATTATTATTACTATTTACTTATACCCCACTCTTCAGCCAAGGCTATCAGAGTAGCTTACAAATTATTAATTAGACATTTCCCTGCCCTCAGGCTTACAATCTAAAGGGACAAGACACAAAAGGAGAAGGGAAGGGGAAGGGGAAAAGTCCAGCAGATCTTCTCTTTCTCTGATGCCTGGACCACAGTAGATGGACTGGAGAGAGGGCCCTTCTTCTTACTCTGGTTAGGACCGATTAGGGAAGGCATTGGGCCTACCTTTCTCTCCCTCAGGGGCCAGGATGGACTCAGATGCCTTGTGGGAGGGCTCAGTTCCTTTAGTGAGGCCTGTTGGCATTTGTCCTACCTCCTCTCTCCCTCAGAGGCCAGGATGGAGTCAGCCTCTTGAATGAGGCCAGCAGCCAATTAGATGTGGTGTTTCTGCAGCACATCAGGGAAGGGTTGGGGGTGGAGCTGAAGCTATTTAAGCCAGCACCACCCTTCCTTCTCCCTCTTTGCAATTGTCTCCCCACCCTCCCGCCTCGACTTCAGTGTGGCTGTGTTGGTCGCTTTAAGGACTGGGTCGGAATTTTCTCTCCTTTCCAAGGGTTTTTCACCTACCTAACACTGTTGTTCGGGGACTTGGAAAGTTGGCTTAGGTGTGGACTTAAATAGGTGGTCACTGGCTGTTGATGGGGGAGAATTGGTTGTCAGGTGAATGGATTGGGGTGAAGGTTAGGCCTCTTAAACTTTCTCTTTAGGACTTGTGAGTAAGGAGAGAAGGAAAGAGACCTTCCTTAGGGCTGACCTGGGATATAACCCTAAATCAAGACCTGTGAGTTGAGTGAGGAAATCTCAGGTTGGCGTTCCAGATGCGAGTTGGCCAGGGAGCAACCCAGTTATGAGTTTTTCCATGGAGCTCAGGTGTTTCGCCCAGGGGAAGCTGAGGAGGCAATCTGAGGAATAGACCACCTGCCACAGCTGCTCCCGCACCAGATTGCTCCCTTAAATTTTTACAGGTTTTCAAGAAGACAGTTAAATAGGTTAATTCAATAAAGTGGCCAATTTTACAACCCATATATGTGTTTGGTCTCTTATTTCAAGTTGAACAGCAATCAGCACTATAGACTTTATCATTCAGTTAGGTACAGTCTTCAACAAGGCATGTAAATCTTTTCAGCAAAGTTGAAAGCTGTGCCCTAGTCTCAAATTATTCTAGGCTGTCACCTACCTATGTGGAATTAGAATCAGAGTGTTAAATGTTACCATTATACAAAAAAATGATGTAGCTATTACAAATAATTTAGTGTAGATAAATTGCTATGCAGAGATGCTGTTTGAATCAATATTGCATCTGGAAAGCTGAACAAAAATAGCTAAAGGCAATGTTCAAAATGTACATAACATATTCTTGATTTGCATATATTACCTGTTAGTTGCTTTGGCTTTCCTAAATTATTTTGACCAATCTAAGTAGCTTGTCACTTATAAGGAGCAATAAGATATAAGGATGACGTCTTAGTAAAGGGAACTGAGAATATTACAGGAGAAATTAAGTGGCTTGTACAAAGCTTAAGCTTTCCCATTTTATTTAAATTAAAGAGGGACTCTCTTCCCATTATATTATTTATTACAAGAAGAATTCATGTTTACCTTCTTCTAAATCCTTATTAAGCACTAAGACTGGCATTAATGTCTGCAAGGAAATCATGACCAAGATGTTTAATGCAACAGCAACAACAACAACGTGGAGAATGGTAAGAATTTTACTCTAACATTTCTATATGGTCAACTAAACAGTTGTCTGACATTATTTTTCTGTCCTTGTCGCAACAAATTTATCTGATTCTTTCAATCACATCTCTACCCATCTCCCCCCAAAATCATTGCAAGGATGTGTTAAGTGAAGATGAAAACATGACAGGCTGTGATTGGGAATATTTTTTTTTCTTTAAAAAACAAACAAACCAGAAAGTACTGTACTGTAGATAAAGAATGCTACATCAACAATGGGAAAAACTGTATGTTGCTTGTTTGTTTAAAAACAGCAGCAGCCTGGAGTTGAAATTTAGTTTAAAAGTAGTGTCCATGCATTCCTCCATTCATAAATAGAGAGGCAAATGTACCCCTGTATCTCATTTGTGATCAAATCACCATTTTTAAACATACAAAGTTTTAAAAAACATACGCACTGGATGCAATGTATTCTGATCTCTATTCAAGGAGGCTATCAAAGGCAGCCCCTCCCCTGCAGTGCCATTCATTGTGTGGGTCTGTGAGCTTATTATACACATGTGAAAAATAATATGTGTAAAGGGAATGGGGAATATTAAAATGAGCAGTTGGAGACATGGCCATCTTGCTGAAAGGTAAATAAAAGATAAGATGATTTCAGAAAACTTGGTACAGCATGAAAAATATAGCCAGACAAGAAGCAAATAAAGAGTTACTAACTGAGGAAACCTAGGGCTTGTCTGCACTAACGATATACAACAGACTCTCTCCAGTCCTTGTGCCAACTGTCCAAGGTGACATATGGTCATATTCAGCAAAACTGCTATTTTAAACTATTAATCCAATTTAAGAGAACCAATGGTTTAAGGAGTGTCTCTGGTTCTCTTGGCTGTCTGAACAGTTGGATTGGGTCCAATTTGGCCTAATCAAGTTGTCCAGACTGCAAATTTTGTTTACCCTGCACTGATCCCAGATATGTGTTCAACAAGGAAGGAATCACTGTACCCCCTCGCTGTTGATCCCACATTCTGATCTCAGCAGATGTTTATATCAAGCAGTAGCACACATTATTCCGCAAATTGGTGAAAATTGCAGCTAGAAGTGGCACACTGAAATGACAGTATGGCTTCCCAGATGGGTATGGGATGAATGGCCCCTGCTTGTCTGCAGTTGCCCACTCAAGGATAGACACATTTTCCTATGTCTATTGATTTCTTATTTTTCCTGTCAGTTCAACCTGGGTGTTCTTTCCCCAAAAATCTTAAATTTAAATAAACACAAACTTTTCTTTTAAAAAAAGTTAAAATTAAAAATTTCTTGCATTTGTGCATAAAACTATTCTACTATATCTACATTTGGCTGTTGTCCTCTTAGTGATATATGCAGGTGTAGGTCCAGCTTACACTTTCTCCTATGACCCCCCCCCCCACTCCATGGTCCAATAGTGGCTGGTGGAAAGGGACAGATGGATGAGGAACATCTAGCTATGTGACTATACCCAGGCTGATAAAGATAAAAGGCATTTTTGGTACCTCCCAGGGTCCTCTGTAGGTGTTGGAAGAAAATTTTATCATTCTGTTTCTAGGTGGAAGATAACTTTGTCATTGTGAGTCTGGCTATACTCAGAGTGGACTGTTTCTCATCTGTTCCAACTTTCCACCAGCTACTATGTGGCCATGGAAGAGGAACCTGTAAGAGAGTAGTGGAGAGATGTTTCATAGTACTGCCATGGTGGAACTTTATGGTGCATCTCCTTATGCAGATCTTGGTCTTTTGTATGCCATTTTACCAATATGCAAGTAGTTTTCAATATGATCCATTTTAGATATTAATTCCTCTAATACTTTTATTTTCATGTCAGTATTATCTCTTTCAACACACAATTTTATGCACATTTTTGACAGGAAAGCTTCATTTCAATAGACACTATTCATTACTCTGTTTCATTCATTATCCTATTTCAAAGAGTAATTGAGTTTGGGTTAAAAAAAAGAAACAACAAAAACAACAACAAACCTTCCAAATTCCATATCTAAGCTGTAATTGTCTAACTCCCCAGTGGAGAATCCCAAGGTAATATATAGCTACCACGACTTGTAAACATTGATAGACTTACCTTCCATAAGTATGTCTAATTCTCCCTCACCTCAACCTGATTTCAAGTATTCTGGCAGTTCACAGTGTGGAGAGGATGGGTTTGATCCAACTTCCTACTTGCATTTTTATTACATACATGTAAGTAGAAGACGGAATAGTGTTTTTCCTTCATTGGATCCTTGCAACAATCTTGTAGTATAAAACGGGTGCAGGAATGAAATGTCAGGACTAAACTGAACTGAACTCATTTGGATTTAAGCACACTTTTAGCTGTACTCTTTCTATATTAATATCAATAAGGTAATCCTGTTTAAAGACTGGAAAGAGAGCAAGAGCTCATGTGGTGAAGTGGACAGAATTTGGATGCTGCAGAGGTACTGATGATGATTTTGACTACATTTGAGAAACTGAAGTATCTACTAATGACAAATAGATGCATATCATAATCTACTAGTATTCCAGTCAACTTAGGGATGGTGATTTTGTAAAAGCCCTTCTTGCTAGGTGCTGGTAGATGAACAAAAAGGTTTTAAAATGTAGTTATGAACAGCTAGTAGTTCTGTCATGGAAAACATATAGCTCTGATATGCATTGTCATTAGACCAGGCCTTCTTTACAACTTGGATACAATTTGCAACTTAGCATTTGCCAATTTCAAGCCCCACTAAGTTTTCTTATTAATGTGATAAATTATACATTCAGTATTAAAACACTCAATTCATTAATGTCTGTTTAGACAGTACAGAGGTCAGTGAAGCCTTGTTTTCCCACAAAGGTGAGGCTAGATAAATAGAATGAAGAGCAACAGTGAAATGTTCTATTCATCTTTTGAGGATGGTCATTTGCTCAATATCATTGAGGATGGTCATTTGCTCAATATCATCATGTACATTATTGTATGATGGCAGTGCAAACTATTAGTGAAACCCAAATGTAAACTTGGTGAATGAATAAAGAAAAATGCATTTCAATTCAGAGATCTTATTATTTTTATTCTATCTCAGCATTAAAAATAGTTTTCAAACATTCTGTTCTTACTATGGAAATTAGAGTCAGTTGCTAGATACCATGCTTTTGTCACTGTCAGAAAAATCCATCTCAATGAAGGTAGATGGCATTCAACTTGGCTGAATAAAATATATAGTCCAGTGGTTTCTAGGCCTGGGTCTCCGGAGGGTTTTGGTCTAAATGTCCAGCATCTTTGACCACTGGGCATGTTGGCAGGGAATTCTTAAGAGTTAGAATCATAGACTCATAGAATTGTAAAGCTGGAAGAGACCACAAGGGTCATCCAGTCCAACCCCCTGCCATGCAAGAACTTTCAATCAAAGCATCCCCAACAGTTATAGTACAACATCTGGGGACAATGAGTGCAGTAGATGAAAATTCTGTCTCCTGTTATGACTTTACCATATTGAGCTGTGGGTTCTAAGGTCCAACTGCACCTATGAACTGCAGACCAGAATACTCATACTCTAATTGGGACCCTAAAATCCTGGTAAGATACAAATTGTCCCACAATTAATGATATCCACCATGGACATGTTGTTACTCTCAGTAACCTGTAACAGCTGGTTTCCAATATACAATCACCCTACAACATGACCAAGAAAGACATTCAGACTTTATTTTAAATGTATGAAAATTATTGTGAATTTCCTTTCTCTCTTCATTTCAATTTTGCTAAAATGTATTATGTAGTTTTAGTATGTCTATAAATATTACTTTTTCAGATTCATTGACCATGGGGGTGGGTACAGCAAACAGAAGAAGCAATCACCCCATCATCTGACATCTCAATCAAATAAAGAAGAACAAATCTTAACCAAATGAAGGAACCCAATTAGTGAAGGATTCCAATTTGTTATCCCAATTAAAATGCTCTAATTAGAATGGCATTGAACATCAAAAATACCTTATGTTTGTTGCATTTTTTTCTCACTATTTTGTCTCTAGGCGCCAGTATAACTTGATTACACTCTTCATAATCTAAATAACATAGTCTTTGGTCCAATCTTTGTTTCTTCATTTAATTAGTATTGAATCATCCAGGAAACTAACATCCTGATAATCTTGTAATGTCCTGATACATAATTTGTACCTAACATCTAACCCTGATTATAGATGATGTTACTCAGCAGCTTTGATCCATAATTTTAAAGACAAATCAATCTACATTTTAAAGTTGGTTATGCCTTTTACTATGATGCTGCTTTGTTTTAGATGATAAATTCAATAATTCTGCAACCTGCTTTGGATTATCACAAAAATATATCAACAACAATAATAGCAGTGAGAGTAGCAATGATAAAATCATCACTATCCCAACCATCATTATCAACAGTATGCAAAGGGCTTTTTTTGCATCTGTTCCATTGTTCTTCCCATTCTGTTGCTGTTGTTAACTGCCATCAAGCTGACTTTGACTTATGGTGACCCTGTGAATGAGAGACTTCCAAGTCACCCTGTTATCGACAACCTTGCTGAGGTCTTTCAAACTCAAGGCCATGGCTTCCCTGATTGTGTTTATTCACCAGTAGTGTGGTCTTCTTCTTTTCCTGCTGCCTTCTACCTTGCCAATCATTAGTGTCATCTTCTCATGATATGACAATACAGTGGTACCCCGGGATACGAATGCGCCGCCTTACGAAATTTCCGGGTTACGAAAAAAATCCATTTAAAAAAACTGTTCCGGGTTACGAAGGTTATTTCGGGTTATGAAAAAATTTTTGGTGCTTTTCGGCGCTATTTCGCACGAAATCGCGGCTTTTCCCCATTAGCGCCTATGGCTTTTTCGCCTTACGAAGATTTTCGGGTTACGAAAGCGGCGGCGGAACGAATTAATTTCGTAACCCGGGGTACCCCTGTATCAGCTAATTCATCTTTGCTTCTAGGGAGAGTTCAGACTTGATTTGATCTAGGATCCTTTTTTTTTTCTCCCTAGCTGTCAATGGTACCTGTAGAACTCTTCTCCAACATCACATTTCAAATGAGTTGATATTTTTCTGCTCAGTTTTATTCACTGTCCAGTTTTCAGAACCATGCATAGAGATGTTGAATATTATGCTGTGGACCAACATTATTTTAGTATTCAGTGATATATTTTAACAATTTGGGATCTTGTGTCATCCCTTCATAGCTGCTCTTCCCAGACCTAGTCTTCTGATTTCTTGCCTGCAGTCTTCATTTTGATTGATGACTGAGACAGACTATTGGAAATCTTTGACTATTTCAATGTCTTTATTGTCTAGTTTAAAGTTATATAAATCATATTCTGTCAGAAACTATTACTTTTGAATTAATGTATTTATATAATCTCAGGAAATAAAAATAAAACATAGGCATCTCAAGCATATTGTTATTATCCGTTGTTATAAATCATGGAATAAAATGTCAATAGCAAGCACTAATGAAAATTATACCTTCTAATATGTTTCAACTACATACCAGTACTGAAGCAAAGTGTCACATTGCCCATATGAAATTGGCAGTTCATTTCATACAGGGGGATAAACTGAAATTTGCATATCAAATTCTGCGTGTAAAATAGGGGAATCAAATAACATGAATGCATGGTAACTTATATGAGATATTCAAATATTGTGTTACAATGTAGATGAGCAGACCTTAGAGATGTGACCAAAGGACTTCATTTTTGAACTGAAATCATTGCACATATTCCTATAATAAATTGGATTAATGTGAGAATGCCAGTGGAATATTTCAATACATTCATAAGCATAGTAATACCATCAGCGAGAAAGAGGAATATTAAAGCATTGCAAATGTTTTATGGTTCTATTAAGTGCATTTTGCCTGGTAAAGAACAGTTTTCACTGAAATGTTTATCAGAACCCTTGATAGTAAAAGGGCAAGGGGAAAAGCACAGATAATTTATCATTTCTCAAGGCCTAGGTTTCAGTCTTCTATGCACAATTACCTAAGAATAAAACATCATGGAGCATGGTAAGACTTCTACATAAACTTGGATATGTTTAAATTCTTTGACCCTGACTCTGGCCCTGAGGAAGAGCCAGCTTTCTGACAAGATATACAAAACTACAAGGACACCCCATGCCATCACCTGGCCTGTACAGTCTCACTCTGTGTTCTCCACTTCTTCAAATATCACCCGAGAAGAAGCTGGCCTGACACTCCTGGGTGAATTGCTGAAAGACTCTGGAGCACTATGCTAGCTAGTTGTCATAACACTGAAGCAAATAGCCAATCTGCAATGCTCCAAAGCTGACTAAGCCCCAGTATCTTGGTACACAGAGCAAGTCACTGTGATTGGGATGTCCTGGTAGATTGCCCATACCACATTTGCACTGTCCTGGACTGCAACCAGCACACACAGACACACACCAATGAGAATGGCTTAGCCCAGCAAGTGGAAGCAGGACACAGACCTTGCAAGGAGTAAGCGTGAGAGCAGTCCGAGAAGCCAAGCCGAAGTCAGAATACCAGAATTCAGAGCAGTCCAAAAGCCAAGCCGAAGTCAGGATACCAGGAGTCAGAGTAGTCAAAGCAGTCCAAGGTCAAAGCAACAAGGAGTCAAGATACAAGGAGCCAGTGCCAGCAGCAATCACACCAAGAGATCATGCAATAAACTCTGGCACTGAGTTGAGGCCTTTCTACAGCTTAAATAAGGGAAACTCTCCCCCATGCCACCTGCAGCTGGTTTGCTGATTGCCTCTCTGCAATCCTCCTAGACCTGCACCTGCAAGCACTCTCAGCCCTTCGCTGTTTGTAAGTAGGCACCTCCAGGCAAGCTTCCTCCCCAGAGTCACCACTAGGCTGTTGCACCACAGGAGGCAGCTCACTAACACTAGGACCTGGTTGGGCCTCCTCCTCTGAGGCTAGGAGATCACAGCTGGGACCTGGCAGAGCAGGATGAGCACCTGGTGTAGCCTCAATTAGCTCTTGCTCTGGAGGAGGCCCCTCTTCATCCTCCTCCTCCGAGAGCTGTTCTTGGCTGGCCATGACATGCACATGTATTCTCTCATGGCTAACTCACCCACAATACTTGGCTTTTTTGGGAAAAAATTATTTCTTTCCCACTTCTCAAGTCTCAAGGTAAGGTACAACATATTAAAATACAAAACACAATTAAAAACACATCTCTCTCTCTCTCTCTCTCTGGCTTTGCTTCGTGAACGAAGATTCAGGAAGGACTCATTCCACGCTTTGTACAAGCGCGTTGGTGACTAAAAAGGCCAATTCAGGACAAACAGGTCCGGTTGCAGAGAGCACAACGGAAAGTCTCCTTGGGTGATGTTTCCGGGTTGTGGTTCTTTCTGTGTTGTTGTTTCTCTTCAAGACTTGTTCACCGTGAGCTTTCGAAAAAGGCTGCAGCATCGTGGATAGTGCATCTCCATGCCTCCCAATGCGAAGCCAGAGCAGACCATTGTTGGTGATCAATTTGGCCAAGCCTGAGATGTTGTTTCAGGGAGTCCTTGTATCTCTTCTTTGGGGCACCCCTCTTACGCTGACCCGTGGCGAGTTCACCGTAGAATACTATTTTTGGGAGGCAATGGTCCTTCATCCTAATGTCCTGCCCAGCGCAGCTGCATCCTCAATAGCATGGGCTCAATGCTGGTGATCCCTGCTTGCTCAAGGACAGCAACATTCGTCACATAGACAGTCCAGAGTATAAACCCACAGTTAAAATACAACACTATAAAATTATTAAAATACATTCATAGAGTATATATACAATTAAAAAGTCATGATTTAAAATTGGTTGGTGGAAGTGGGGAGTCAGAAAAGAACAGTACAAAAATATTCTGAAGAGAAATTTACATGGACGCAGAGAGAGAAAGAGAGAGAGAAAGAGTTAAAGGTTATGGTGCAGTAGAATATTAGACACAGAGGCTGAGCAAATGTGTGGCTTTTTTTGGAAGTGACTTTTGCCTTAAGGGGGAACGAAAACATGCTGCTTACCCAGGGCTGCCTTCCTAAAGATGTCATCCTGCCTGTTGAATTAATGCTCTCTAGTGCAGTGCAGATTTGACATGAAAGAATACAAGAAAAAGCCCAGTGACAGAATCAGCAGTCCCAGCAACAACAAAGGTGATTGGTGCTGTTGTGGTAGATGGAAACCAGGTATCTGCTCTTTTGACCTCATAATACATAAAAGTATAAAACTGAAGGGTTGTACTCTACAGGGAGTGGACTGACCACTGCAGGAAACATAAACTGTCAACAATGATGATGTTTCTAAAGAAAACTCGCATTATAACAGCAATGGAACATGAATAAAGAATATTTGTGTTCAGTCACTGAACTTGGCAGCAAAATAAAAATCATAAAAAGAATGCTTTCTTAGTTTTTTGAAATTAACTACAATTCAAAATATAAAAATTATTTTAAGATAATATTGAAGGACATAGAATCATAGAATCATAGAATCATAGAGTTGGAAGAGACCACTAGGGCCATCCAGTCCAACCCCCTGCCATGCAGGAAATCCAAATCAAAGCATCCCTGACAGATGGCCATCTAGCCTCTGTTTAAAGACCTCCAAGGAAGGAGACTCTATCACCCTCCGAGGGAGTGCATTCCACTGTCGAACAGCCCTTACTGTCAGGAAGTTCCTCCTAATGTTCAGGTGGAATCTCTTTTCCTGTAGCTTGCATCCATTGTTCCGGGTCCTGTTCTCTGGAGCAGCAGAAAACAAGCTTGCTCCCTCCTCAATATGACATCCTTTCAAATATTTAAACAGGGCTATCATATCACCTCTTAACCTTCTTTTCTCCAGGCTAAACATCCCCAGCTCCCTAAG
Source organism: Sceloporus undulatus (assembly GCF_019175285.1). NCBI lineage: Eukaryota > Metazoa > Chordata > Lepidosauria > Squamata > Phrynosomatidae > Sceloporus > Sceloporus undulatus. The sequence goes on from NC_056525.1 coordinate 227,618,531, forward strand.
TCGTTCCTCATAGGGCATGGTTTCCAGACCCTTCACCATTTTTGTCGCCCTCCTTTGGACACGCTCCAGTTTCTCAATGTCCTTTCTGAATTGTGGTGCCCAGAACTGGACACAATATTCTAGGTGGGGCCTGACCAGAGCAGAATACAGTGGCACTATTACTTCTCTTGATCTAGACACTATACTTCTATTGATGCAGCCTAAAATAGCATTGGCCTTTTTAGCTGCCGCATCACACTGTTCACTCATGTTCAACTTGTGGTCTACTTGGACTCCTAGATCCCTTTCACACGTAGTTTCATTCAGCCAGGTGTCACCCATCCTATATCTGTGCATTTTATTTTTCCGCCCTAAGTGCAATACCTTACATTTCTCTGTGTTGAATTTCATTTTGTTAGCTTTGGCCCAGCTTTCTAGTCTATTCAGGTCATTTTGAATCTTGGTCCGGTCCTCTGGGGTATTAGCTATTCCCCCTAATTTGGTGTCATCTGCAAATTTGATAAGTATGCTCCCAATTCTGTCATCCAGGTCATTGATAAAGATGTTGAATAGCACTGGGCCCAGGACAGAGCCCTGTGGGACCCCACTGGTCACTTCTCTCCAGGATGAAAAGGAGCCATTGTTGAGCACCCTTTGGGTTCGGCCGGTCAACCAATTACAGATCCATTTAACAGTTCCTTTGACATACCCTGTGACAGTTTTAAAGTAAATATCTATTCTCTGTGAACAAGGCACTTTCCCTCAAAGCCAATATAGACCAAACAGATAGTCTGATGAGAAGAAAAAAGAACTCATACAACCATATGAAATCTTGAACGTGCACATTGCTCTGCTCATGCAGTTCTGTATTGTACCACTGTCAGCAGCTGTCTATTCCAAGGAAGGGCCCCTGCTGTTGTTGTTTACTAGTGGGGATATGCACTAAGTATACGCTGTAGCATGTGCAAGTAAAATACCCATGTCTCCATTTCCTTTTGTTTTCAGTTTCAGATTGGAACAGCAGTCACCTGTTATCATATCCTCTGTAAAGTATCATGCCTATTGACTGAGCTACAGAAATGATCATAAATTTGAGGAGGTGTAAAATATCTGATGTGTATGCAAGTTGAATGCAACGAATTAGTGCAATGTGAGTTTATGGTAAAAAGCAGAAACAGTTACTTTGAATTCTAGCAAGGTAAAGGGGGGAGGGAGAAGAGTGTTTTTGTTTTCTTCTTTTGTCTCAAGAAATTAATCCAAGGATAGAAAAGGATATAAACAAAATAACTAAATTAGGCTTGGTTACAGGAGCCGCAAAAACTCCAAAAGCTTAGAGGAGCCTCTAAATCTGGCATCAATTGTTAGGCCATCAGCTATCAGAAGGAAAAGCCACAGTTTCTGAAGGTTCCCTAGTGTCAGGGCCAGGACTCTTTCCTCCTAAGTGTAAGTTATCTCAATAATTCTGCCTTGAAATGTTTACTTATTACTTAGACATTGCTTTTGTTTTATTTCAGTGGCATATTCTGTGTAACTGTGGTTGATGTTCAATGTATCTGATGTAATGACATTACCAGAGGCTGCCCATCACCTTGTAACATCATTACAGCCTTCTGCCTATGACATCAAAAGGGAGGGGGAGTCACCCCTGGTCTTAGATTTTGGCCCATAAATCTCAAGAGCTGGGATAGTCATGACCTTGTAACCCTGTTCTCATACAAAGTGAACAAAGGTGCAAAGGGTATCTTACTTGAAGGAGGAAATGACTTCAAAACAGAGGAAGCAAGCAAAAGGCCTGGTGTAGCAAACATATATCTAAGAAGGGGGAAAAGAGAAAAACATTGGGTGTGATCTAGCTACATATTGCCCCCTCTCATTGATTACCTCATAAGCATTAATTCCATTATTTTCAATAAGATATGCATGTTAAAATTCAATAAAAACAGTACTTGTACAAATAAGGTCACTTTACAAAGCTTCTTACATTCTAATAAGGCATCACCTCATTTCAAGTAAAGATCCAGTCCTATGACTGCAGGAATCAAGGGACAATCCACGTATATAGATAAAAAGTCCTCACAGGTCAAATACCAAAAATAGAATTCTCATATAATGTCTTATCACCTTGGTAACAATTCTTTCAAATGGTGTTAAGATTTATTCAGTCACTTGGCTGGTTTTGTATGCTGGAGGAGCAGTTACTCCCAATCTCTCTACTACAACTGCTACGGCCACTTTATATCACAGTTATTGTCAGAAACTGCGTTGAAAATCCTCTCACTATGGCCTCTCTGTTGGTGCATGTAGAATCAGTATCTAACATGTAAACATGCAGAAGACATGCACATGAAACAGGAACGCCACTGGAAGGCTCTACTGTGTAGCTCTCTTGCAGGCTGCAAAGGAAAATTCCTCCCACACAGAAACTGCTGGCCAGATAAAGACCTGCTGAACAGCCGAATTCTAACTAAGAGGACTTTAATCTTGAGGTTGTGATATTTACAAATACAAACCATCAAACTGCTTCGCCAGACTCCTAGATACAAATACCAACACACACAGCATTCGGCCTCTCTCTTATATATACACTTTCCCTCTTGGGGTTTTGAGACCTTCCCCCTCCTGGGATGTCATCCAGTTTCCTGTCACCTTTCAGCTGTGACTTTACAGAATTGAAGCCTGCTGGTTTCACTTCCTGTCCCTGTGTCATCAGCTTCCTATGACTAAGGACACTTCAAATGCTGACTCATGATGGCTGCCACTTGAACTCTGGTAACCTTGTCACCTTTGTCCCAGTTTCTCCTGTGGCCACATCTCTGACACTTTCTGAACCAGAGTGCTCAGTGCTCTGACACTCTTGGCATATTGTGTACTAACAAGTGTCTCATTTATTTCCAAAGGCAACCACATATACAGTGTATTGTGGTCTTAGCGTAAGGAGCCGATGATAACAGATCATGGATCACTGAAGACAATCTATTTCTGTCCAGGTAGGCCACAGATAAGCTGCTAAATGGTACTCCAAGCCACAGAGATCATTTATGTCTCTAGTGATGAAGAGGATTAATGACTAGGCAATGAACTCAGTCCTCCAGATAAGGCATGTCTGGGCTGATGAACCACTTAGTGGAAGTACCGCTATTTTATCTGACTGAAACTTCAGTTTACTGGAACTTGTATACAATTGTTTGTATAATTGCAATGGCCAGAAACAGGTTTAGTATTCCCATTGCCTCATTTGGATTTGATGCAATGGAGAAATAGAATTGTAAAGTCGAAACCCACAAAAAACTATTAGAAATAGAATTGCCTATCAGCCATATATTGTTAACACTTTGCTTTAAACCTCTAAATGATCTCCCTCAACATTTCATGATCATTAGGGATGAAGAAAATTTGGTCTGCTGGGCCACAGGCCACAATCCCTTATTGTGGTTTCCAAGCCTGTGGACACCCAAAAGCTCCCAGATGCCACCATAGCACTCAAAAGGAAGAAGAAGCAAATTGAATTCTAATCCAAAAGTGTATTGACATGGCCTGATATACATACAAAGATTGGGCCCAGCCTCATTGCAGTTACCCACCTCTGAAATAGAAATCATCCAGATGCGGAATTAAACCACCAGTGGGGGGTTGGACTAAGAACTCTCCCTTATATACATGTTGTCCAAGAAAGTGACACCAGACATATAATAAACCTATACTGATGCTGACCATTGGGAAGGTAGAATGGCTTCCAGAAAATAGGTGACAAGAGAAGAGCAGGCACAAGGGAAAATGAAAGCAAAACTGTGGAGAAGTGATAGGGAAGTCCTAGGGGGGCATCTGGAGAGAAAGAAATCATGGTAATCATGAAGGAAATGAGGGGAAACACTGTAGCATAGATTAGGCAAACAGCAGTATGGGAGATGCCAATTGTTGATGGAAAAGCAGATGAAGAAGTTTCTCTTGACACTTCCAAGAACAAATCTGAAAATAGAAATAATGGTGACAGTGGCAAGGAGGGGAAGCATCAGAATGAATGACCACAATAAACCCAGTTGGAAGGAAAGGGGCACAACTTTTTTGAATATAGCTGACAGAATACAGCTGACAGATAGGGTTGGCCCAAAATGCATAAAGTCTGGATCTAGCATCAACTAACTCCCTTGTTGATTGATGAACCAAATTGCCTGGTCACAGCCAAGCTTTGGAATGACAAAGGAATAACCAGCTGATTGCCTGTTCACATCCCAGTAATTCAGTTGAGTGCCTATTTGCATCTCTACCCCTTCTCTCTGCGGGATACTGTCATGCTCCCACATACCTGTTGGATTCCCAATCCAGTGCTCCACATCACAGGTCACTATCGCCCCCAAAAAAGTTGTGACAGCACATCACCATTCCTGAAAATAAGAAGGGAGGTTGGGAAGAGCCAGGTGAAAATGGCACTGGCCACCAGCACCACATGGCCTAAAATAGGCCTCTCAGTCAATGGCTGACCTGGAGGCCTGGAGGTCCCACCTTTTTTGGCCTCCCAACCAATCCCATTGTCTCTCTGCTCTGGCACCACCAATCAGATGACACCTCCACTCCCAGTGTATTCTGGGAGCTGCAGTCCAGGCCCTTGGCTAGAATTGCTGCCCCCAATTCACCCCGACAGCCAATCAGGACCCCAAAGGGCTGGCTTGGGCCTGCTGCAGGATACGCTGGGGAGGAGGCCAGCCCGGTGCGATATCTCCCCTGGCAACTTATAGTAAGTTGGGCAACCCCATTTGTAGATATTTTATTCAAAGGCATAGCAACTTCTTCTTCTAAAAAAACCACTGAGGAAGGAAACAAAACATGCATTGTGTGTGTTTTTTCCCCTCCATTGCCACAGTTGCTGTTAGATTATTCTGACAGGTTGTGATTTTATCTATTTAACAAACCCTTGAGTTTCCAAGCTGTTATACACCAGTGGCTTTTCTGTCTTTTTAAAAAAACAACAGATAATTTCTATTCAAATAGCAAGATCTTGAGGTATTGACATTTCTGTATGCCTTTAGAAGATTTTGACAGCTAGAAATAAGTTTAAGTGCACTGCAGTTCAATCTGCTTAAAATGATTAACTATCATGTATTTGGCTGGGTAAAAAGTAACTAGACTTTTGATGAATTATTGATTGCAATAGGAGGTTAGCTCTACTGTATTAGAAGGCACAACATGAGACCAGAAAAAGAAGACTGGTAATGGTAAGACCACTAGTATTTTATTTATAGGTTAGGCCAGAAGACACAGGAGAAACTCAAAACACAGAGCAGGCATATGAACAAAGGCTTATTACTATTCATTATAATGTTAGGCCAATATATATTTGGTTTCAATAGCATAGTTGTAAGAGGCTCAAAAGTATCAAAGATCAAATGTAATTCTCAAGATATTTTGAATAGTATTCCAAAATCTTTTGGAAAAGAAAGATCTAAAAAGGTAAAATGAAATATAATCAATATAGAAGTGGTAGAATAAAAAGTCTGATTTGAGGACCAAACAAATTTAGAACCAAGTATGATTTAAGAAACAAAGATTTTAAAAGCCTACAAGACTTAAACAATCTTCAATGAGTGCCAAAAATATACAACAAGGTGTCAGGACCTTCACTGGGTACCAAAAGCTATCAATGAAGGAACATCCTTAGGGTGTCCATTTCACAGCCAGGGTGGATTCTTCCTATCACTGTTTCAAACCGAATGCTTCTCACCAGCCTGGTCCAGGAGCTATCACTACCCAGCAGAGTGTGTGAATCCCACAGAGGTGATCACACACCTAACTATAATCTGTGTCAGTCCTACATCATTTGCATGTAGTTTTCCTAAGATATTGCTACCACCAGCATCCCAGGTAGATCTGAGCAGGTTTAGACTCAGAAAAACAAGGAGTAAAGACAGGAAGAAGAAACATCAACAATCTAAGTTATGCTCATGACATCATACTACTAGCGTGAAACCTCAAGGACTTAAAAGAATTACTAGGGAAAGTCAAGGATGAAAGGGCAAATCCAGGCTTGCTGCTGTACATTAAAACAAAAACAGAAATAATGACCACAGAGGATTTTTAAATTATTGTAACCCTTCTTGAATTCAATTGTGGGTGAAAGGCAGGCTATAAATCTGTGAAATAAATAAAATACATACATACATACATACATACAGTCGAGACGATGAAGAAATCAAAATAGTTAGAGTCCTCATACCTTGGATCAAACACTGATCAGAAAGGAGACTGTGGTCAAGAAATAAGAAGAAGACTAGGAATGAAAAGGACAGCAATAAAAGAACTAGTCATGATCCTAAAGAATAAAGATATACAACAGAGAACTAAAATTAAAATCATCCAATCCATTGTATTCCCCATCATCATGTATGGATGTGAGAGCTGGACTGTGACGAAAGCAGATAAAAAGAAAATCAGTACATTTAAGATGTTGAAAAGAGTGCTGAGGATACCATGGACAGCCAAAAAGACAAACAAATGGGTCTTTGAACAAAGCAAACCTGAACACCACCTAGAAGCCAAGATAGTTAAACTAAAGCTACTTTGGCCACCTGAGAAGACATGAGTCATTAGAAAAGACAATAATGCTAGAGAATGTAGAAGGCAGCAGGAGAGGAAGGTCACACACTAGATGGCTAGACTCAATCAGGGAGGTCACAGGCCTGAATCTACAAGACCTAAGCAGAGCAGTGAAGGTTTGGATGAGGCTTGGAGATGTCTCATCCACAGGGTCACCGTGAGTTGATGTGAACTTGAGGGCAGCTAACAACAACATCAACAACAGGTTTCTATATAAGTCAGTTCTATGTACAATACTGTACTTTTAAGCTCTTGGTCTCTAACATCAAGTATGGTTACAGTAAATAATATAATCTTATTAAATGCATCTTAAATTGCTATCTGGGTGTTATTTCTTGCAATGACACTTCTTTTCTATTCTGGTGGGATTGCATGCTTCTGTGAGGTAAGAAGTTATGCTGATGGCAACACTGTTGCTGATAGGGTGTCCCACATCAGACAGGCTTTTGCTGCAGAGTTAGACTAAATGTGTCAAAGAGCAGCAGTAGTGAAAGATGACACTAGCAACGGATCTCTCAGAGATGACATCAGTGGCATCATATTTCTGAGTGCTGCACAGAAAAAGACACAATTTAATCAGTTCTGAACACCTTTTACAATGAAAGTCTGATGACAATCCAATCTGAAATGAGATAAGAGATAGTGTCAAAAGATGAGACTCTCAGTTCAGAAGGTATACTACTATAACTATGGGGGAAATACAGAGCAGAAGCATGAAGAGCACTGTGGCTAATGGTGCAACTGGACTCAAGCCAAAAGGGTGTGCAGCTATTGACTTGCTCTGAGTTAAAAGGAAAATTCAGAGCTCAATAATACATACTATAGGAACATGGGATGTGAGAGGATATCAACATGGAATGTGAGTCATAGGTAGTTAGATATTGTAGAACAAGAAATAGAATGTATAAAAAATGTAATAGTAATACTCATAGAGAAGAATCCAAAGCGGACATAAATGGGACATTAACAGTGAGATTATTATACTGTTTTTACTCAGGAAGTGAAAAACTAAGAATAAATATCACAGTCTCTACCTGTCTCTGAATCTAAATTGTTTAGTAATCTTCAAAGGTATAAAGATTCATATTCCATCCACTCTAAAAGAACCTTGCTTCAATCCAGACTTCTTCCAAATCTGTGTGAGTTAGCTGTATGAATTTTGTCCACATCCCAAACACACTGTTAGCATTAGTTCAGCAGGCTTAGCTACTGTTCCAACAAAAATATTAACCTATAAGAAGATTCCATGAGACCAGGCATCTGAATCTCATGTGGGTCATGGAAATTCACTGGGTGACCTTGAACAAGTCACATTCAGTCTCAGAGTAAGGAAATTACACCCCAGAACAGACACAGACACACACACACACACACACACACACACACACACACACACACACACACACACAGAGAGAGAGAGAGAGAGAGAGAGAGAGAACAACAACAAAAAAAAAACCTCCCTAAGGGTTATAGGCACAAAACAATAGCAGCCTGGAAAGATAGTTCTTCCCACTCTATCTCTGAAAACTCCTTTGGTTTACAAGAGTCCTGCTCAAACTTCCAGGTAATGTCTTTGTTGCCTTTGGGAGAACATTGCAGCTTCGGTACATTCTGAAACTGTCCTTTCAGTGAGTAGGGAGACTAAGGGGCTGTACAGACAGCCTGTAAGGGGAAGCTGTATGCCACCCTTAGAAGCACTGGGTTGGGGATGTGGCAACTGCATGGCACACACCCAACCCCATGCAAAAAGAACCCGCAAACGGTGGGTTCTTTTTATGCCCTGGAAAGGGCATCATAGCTACAGTGGCTCAGCTTTTTGATGCCCTTTCAGTGCTGCATCGTCTAGATGCAGTGCCAGGGCTGCACCATGATGCTGCTCACCATCTAGAAGGGTGTGTGACATCGTGGCACAAAGGGGGCAGAGCCACGGCATCCAGCGTGTGGACATTGTCCGTGGCTCCACCTACAGGCCGGTATAAAGTACCAGTCTGTAGAGCCCCTAACTTCCTAACTTACAGAGGGGATAACAGGATTGCCTCAAGGAGTAAGAAAGCATAGGAAAAATGATCACCCGTCATCTGCCTCTTCATGGTTTCCCTTATCATCTTCTAATTGTAGGGAGCCCAAGCCTGTGGTCATGATTACTAATTATAATGTAAAGATTGTTTACAATGCAGGGACTGTACAAAACAGTGGTTTATGTTCACAGCTTCTTTCCTGAAACTAGATGGCATCTTTCTTTTTTAAAAAATAAATAAATAACATGTCACTTCTGGGTAAAATAGGGCCGGAACAGACAGGCCAAAATAAAACTGCTTCAGGTCACTTTGGAGGTATGCTGTTTAAATGATGCATGTGTTTGAAGAATCTGAAAGCCTCACCAAAGCCAAGCTCCAGTCCTAAAGTCTGGAGCACAACTTTGGCACAGCTTCTAGCCTCTTAAGACATGAGTGTCATTTAAACAGCATACCTCCAAAGTGACCTGAAGCAGATTACCATTTTTTCTATGAGAAAGACTGAAGTTTCTTTCACTAATACTTTTTTCAAAGTTTCAAGCTGAATCTCATTTGGTAAAATACCATTTCTATTTCTAATCCAGCTAAATTTTGTCACGGTTGGTCTCTGTTCCTGCTAGTATATGCTTCATCTCCCAATTTGCCATCATCTGTGGATTATGTGAAGTGCTATTAAAACAATTTTACAGATCATTAAAGAGGTTATGCAATAAAAATTGACCCAAGACAGATCTCCCTAGTGTCACCTGTACAACCAAATGACAGTAATATATTCATCATAACCCTTTACTAAAATATCTTCCACTACTTTCAAGCTATATTTTATGCAGTACCCTATAGTAATATAAAAGAGGAAGGGAGGTAGAAGGGGAAAAATATGGGATGTAGCAGCATCTTTAAGATTATTTAACTTTTATTTTTTACATAGGCTTTTATGGCTACAAACCCATATCTTCAGATGCAGTAAAGAGTGAAATCCAGGCCTCATGATATGAAACATATTTACAGACTTGTCAGAGTTGGATGGAATGTCATAGGATCCAAAAGATGCAGATCATGATTCTTGCCCTAAATTTTCAAAGTGGTGTGTAATATAAGTCTTGTATACAGTTGTCAGTGTTGATGAGTGAAAGCCATAAATCTGCTTTCCAAACTTCAGTTTTCTTGAGTTCAAAACCTTCTCTCATAATACTCATTTTGTTACATGTTTAGTAGTGAGGACTCTTGAATTGATATAAGTAGTGTGCTATGAAAATGCCTATAATAATATATAGAACTGAAAAGTCTGTTAGTTGTCCTGCTTGAAATTTTTTTACTTCATTTTAATTTTTATTGTACGCTAATGTGTTTTTTAACTTTTCTTCTTAGTTTAATCTCTTTTTAGTGTGTAATTATGTTTTTACAAGAGGGGGGAGGGATGGGGATCTTGGAATTTTTAATGCATTTCTCTTTTAACTGTACACTGGTACCCCGGGATACGAATGCGCCGCGTTACGAAATTTCCGGGTTACGAAAAAAATCCATTAAAAAAAACTGTTCCGGGTTACGAAGGTTATTTCGGGTTACGAAAATTTTTTTGGTGCTTTTCGGCGCTTTTTCGCACCAAATCGCGGCTTTCGCTATTAGCGCCTATGGGGCTTCGGCTTGCGAATGCTTTTCAGGTTACGAATGGCGCCGCGGAACGAATTAATTTCGTAACCCGGGGGAGCCCTGTATCATGTTTTACTGCTGTGATCTGCTTGGATTCCTCGAGATTATTATTATTGTCCTGTGGGTTGTTGTTGTTGTTGCTGTTGTTGTTGTTGTTGTTTTCCTGTAGTTTGTTCTGGTACCAGAGCTCTCTGACAGTGAAGGCTAAAAATACCAGAAACTACAAATCCCTGAATTCCATAGCATTGAGCCATGACAGTTAAAGTGATGTCAAACTGCATGATTTCTACAGTGCAGATGCAGCCTTTGAGGAGTTTTAAACTCTTATAATAATATGTAGAACTGAAAATGAAGATTATTGAAAATTTCTCATACAGATTTTTCCTTGAATTTTAGAGGTCCAAATTACTTAGTCTTGTTCCCAAAGGGATTCTATTGCTTCCCTCCCCCTCATTAGTGGGAAGGCATGAGTCAAATAACTGGGTAAAAGAAACACAACACTGTAGATGAATATCAAGGATCTGAAGACAAAGGTTATATCTCTGGATATGTATGGTCATGTCCATAGCTCCAGGAAAATTCTGGTTATGTCCTCCAGTTCCCTGCTGCCAAACTTGATGATCCCCAAAAGGCTCAATGTGCCAGATTAATCAGATACCATGAAGATTATGGTTCAGCTGAGCCCAACTGCTCAGCCCTCCATGAGCTAAGATGTAATGAAGAAATGTTGTTAATTTTATTGAAACTCTTTCCTTAAAAATTATTTGTATACATTACATTACCAGAAATACATTCAAATTGAGTGATAACCTTACATGAATTAAAAAGTAACAGATGATAGCAAATTTAATTGTGAGAGATCCTGTGATACCACACTAGGTATTGTGGCATGAGCACTGTCTTCTTTTTTCCCCTTTGCAATGCATATCTCATTCACAACAACAGTGTTGTGTCTGCCAGGGTAACCTATTGCACATTTAAGTATACATACTGAAAAGCATAGATCTAAATGCAGTTTTCTGTAAAACGTGTGCTTATAAATGTATTTTTAAAATAAAAACTGATTAAAAATTTATACAAAAATTATGTTTCTCAATACTATCCTAAACTATGCACTTTTAAACACATTTTGTTACGTTTTCAAATATGTTTTTAAGTCATGAGCTGTGGAAGTGTGTGAAATTGGAAAGAAAAATATGATCTAACCCACACAGCTCAGAATTCTTGAACATCCCTATCTGAACCCCTGGAGATTCACTACCAGTCACAAACATAATAACTGTATTAGATGGTACAATATAGTCTGACCTGATATAAGGCAATATCCAATATTCCTAACCCAGATATTTGTGTAGTAAACTGTCCATCTAATGAAGGTAATCCAAATATTTGTCCATTTGGGGTGACTTGGTTTAAGTCTTTGAAAGGAAGTAAATTTTCTCATCACTGCAGTAACATTGTGAAGATGCAAATACTAATTTCTTGACAAACACAATCAAAAGTCCTTATAATCAACACTGAACATATTAAATAGGCTCAGCTATTGTGGCCGTTGAGGGCAAGGAGCGTCTCAGGAAAAAAGAAAAAGAAAAGAAATGGCAACCCTAACCCAATACCTGTATAGATGAGCACACAAGAATTCAAAGATAGACTCTAACCAGCTAAAATCCTCTGTCTCCGACTAGATTAACCTGTTGGTGTGGCTTTTTTTTTTTTTTTTTGCACATATCATTTTTTAAAAAATGTTAAATCATTTTCATTTATGAAGAAATGCAAATGTTTGGTAAATTCTCATTTGAAACCCATATTAAACAAAAAGAAAATTCACTTTCCTCTAGTACATGTAGCTGATTGCCTTGGGATCTTTATGATCACAAGCTTTTCTACCTCCCAATCTATTGTGCTTGGTTCATGTGCTGGGATTTCTAAATTTAAAGAGGGATTCACAAAGATCTTAAGTACAGAAAAGCCTGAGGGTACTGCTGATGATAAAGAGAACTGATAGTGGTTTGTGACGGCACTATGATACCTTTTTGTTGGCATCATGAGGGTTCCCTGATTTGTGTCCCAGAGCTGGTGGAAGAGAAGCACAGGGACTGAGTCAGAACAGATCTTTGCACAATCACATCCATTGCTTCTTTATGTTTAATTACAAAGTTAATACTAACACTTTCCAAAGGGATTATATTTTAATGTCCGTAAAGTTTTCTCTCATGTGCAAATTACTTTTCAAAGTGTGAATTATGTTTTTAGGTATGTAGGCATAATGTTTTGATTTTCCCATTCAAATGTAAACATTCTCTGTGGGTAGTTGAGGAATCTGTAAGTTGATGAATATTTATATACATTCAAGAGCCCTACCATCTGTCACATTGTGCATATTTATGACATAATTTGGGTGGAAGAATTCTTAGGAGATTGTCAGATTAAAATGAAATTCTTTTCAGTTTGCTCTGGAATTCTCCAAGAATATGGCTAGCCCTCTTAACTTAATCAATTCCTTTGATTAAGTGTGACATAAGAATGGATGGAAAATAAGAAGCTGGTTGAATGGGGTTTCTAGCATTTGGGGGCACAGCATGGCAGGTTGTGTTCTGATTACCTATGTCTTTGAAAATCCTTCTCTGGCTTCCTCCAGGAGTTTCCCTTGTCTCTTTTACACCTGTACTCCTTTGCTGATTGTATGTGGTGTGCCAATATTTCAGAAATGTCCTGTGCCAGAGAGGATTGTGCCAATCCTGAGTTGTAAGGATTCAACGAGGCAGGTCTAATGCTTCATCCTCATTTCCTCTGGTTCACACCAACTAGAGTACAGGAGGGGGCATTTTCTCCTTCTTCCACAACGAAGTGATGTCATTTTTTAAAATAACTATACCATTCTGTTTGGTAGAATGAAAGGTGGCATAGGTGGCAGCCCTTACTGGATATCTTGCAAGATCTAAATTATGTCCATCAGATCTAAAGCTATCTCCACCTCACTCCAGCATGTACTGTTTAGTGATTGTGTACCAGAGATATAATTCTTCATTCATTTCATTCTCAAAAAAGCAACAAGTGAATACTTCTCACTCTGTAAAAGTCTTTCAAAAAACTGCATAATTTTAAAAAGATTATTCACAATTTGGGACTTACGCAGTGCAAAATTTGCACTTTTTGCTCAGAAGATAGCTTTTTTTTCTGTGAAGAAACCAGCATTTTCTACACAAAATATAATATTTATGCACTTAAATCACAGACTCATAGAATCATAGAGTTGGAAGAGACCGCAAAGGCTATCCAGTCCAACCCCCTGCCATGCAAGAACTCTCAATCAAAGCATCCCTGACAGATGGCCATCCAGCCTCTGTTTAAAGACCTCTAAGGAAGGGGAACCTACTACACTCCGAGGAAGTTTGTTCCACTGTCAAACAGCCCTTACTGTCAGGACATTCCTCCTAATGTTGAGGTGGAATCTCTTTTCCTGTAGTTTGCATTCATTGCTCTGTGTCCTGTTCTCTGGAGCAGCAGAAAACAAGCTTGCTCCCTCCTCAATATGACATCCTTTCAAATATTTAAACAGGGCTATCATATCACCTCTTAACCTTCTCTACTCCAGGCTAAACATCCCCAGCTCCCTAAGGCAGCTCTCATATAAGGCATGGTTTCCAGACTCTTCACTATTTTAGTCTCCCTTCTTTGGATACGCTTCAGTTTCTCAATGTCCTTTTTGAATTGTGGTGCCCAGAACTGGACACAGTATTCCAGGTGGGGCCTGACTAAAGCAGAATACAGTGGCACTATTACCTCCCTTGATCTAGACTCTATACTTTTATTGATGCAACCTAAAATTGCATTGGCCTTTTTAGCTGCCATATCGCACTGTTGACTCATGTTAAACTTGTGGTCTACTTGGACTCCTAGATGTGGGTATGTAGTTTCGTATACCCAAGTGTTCCCCATCCTATATCTGTGCATTTCATTTTTCCACCCTAAATGCAGTACCTTACATTTGTCCGTGTTTAAATTCATTTTGTTAGCTTTGTCCCAGATTTCTAGTCTATTAGGTCATTTTGAATTTTGATCCTGTCCTCTGGAGTATAAACTATTCCTCCTAATTTGGTGTTATCTTCAAATTTGATAAGTATGCCCCCGATTGTCTCATCCAATTCATTGATAAAGATGTTGAATAGCACTGGGCCCAGGACAGGGCCCTGTGGGACTCCTCTGGTCACTTCTCTCCAGGATGAAAAGGAGCCCTTGTTGAGAACCCTTTGGCTTCAGCTGGTCAACCAATTACAAATCCATGTAACAGTTACCTTGTCTAGCACACCTTATACAAGCTTGTTTTCAAGAATGTCATGGGGAACCCTGTCAAAGGACTTACTGAAATCAAGATATACTATATTCACAGCATTCCCTTCATCTACCAAGCTCATAATTTTATCAAAAAAAAAAAAAGAGAGATTAAATTTGTCTGGCATAACTTGTTTCTCTGAAACCCATGTTGACTTTTTGTGATTATGGAATTGCCTTCTAGATGTTCACAGACTCTCTGTTTAATGATCTGCTCCAGAATCTTTCCTGGTATTGATGTCAGACTAACTGGACGATAATTGTTGGCATCCTCTTTTTCCCCCGTTTTGAAGATGGGGACAAATATTTTCTTGCAGAACATACTGTAGTTGGGGATTTATTCTGCACAAAATGTATACCATTTTTCCAGCAAAAATAATATTTCCGTGCAATACATGGATGGGTAAGAATAGTCACGATTTTCTGTGGAGGGGAAAAAAGTCAGAATGATCCAAAAACTGTGGGTTATTTTTATCCCTCCAGGATTCTTCTTAATAGGCTAGACTGATACATGAACATATTTTTTTCAATCATTTTCAAATATTTTAAATATATTTTTATATCCCTAGTGTATATTTTCTATCACTGACAGAAGGATGATTAATATTGCAGAGGAGGGTTGGCATTATTGAAGACATGTAAAGAATATTAGCCAATTTTCTCACCCTTGATGAGAAAAATGTCTTAACATAAAAGATATTCCAACCAAAAAGTTTAACATTTACCTTTTTTTTACATCTTTCTTTTGATAAGCTTGGTTGTGAAAAAAATGTGGAAAGAATTTCATTGCAAAACATAACTGAAAGGTAGAAAAAAGATATTTTAAATCATATTTTTTAAAATATATATATAGCTTGCATGCTAACTCTGCTGGGAAGGGGGAACATTTGCAATATTTCATTATTACATTCCAGAATGTAATAATCAAATATTACAATACCAACTTTAGTGCTGCCTATAATTATTCCTGCACTGGACTGCAAGTACTTGTGAAATGAAAAGCATAGTAGAAATATGATTATATACCAATTTTTGTGCATTGACTGAAAATCTTAGAAATGCTGATTACTTTGCAATTAAATTACTTAGCTCTTGTTCACAAGTAAGGATTTGATTTCACTGAATGAGTAGCATAAGAATATCTACGGAGCCTTTAATATCTCATTTTTACATGAAATCAATTCCAAGAAACAAATGCAAGAACAAGCTGAGCTTTGATAAACGGTACAGTTGAGATAGCATAGCATATTTTTCTGTCAAGGTAATTAATTGGATTTTCTGATTTTATGTATCTTACCAATGTTTTGAATCTTAGAAACACTCCCTTCTGGTTCATTTATATTATTTAATAGGCTGCTGTTCTATTAATCACCTGATTAGAAGTAGCAGTGTAGCTGTCACTAGCCTAATCTAGGAGCAGCTAAAGCTGAGTTTGTCTATGTGGTGGCTGAAGTGTATTATTGTTTTCAGAAAGTTGGTTATTATTTGAAGCAATAACCTTCCCTTCTTAAAAAAAAAGCAATAAAACAGCCTTATTTTTTTATTCTGACAGCTGTTGTTGAAAGAAGAAAGACAACATGCCATTTTGGGTGAAAAATATTTATTTGTTTTATCTATCCAAATATTTATAGTCCATCCTTTATCGAAAGATAGAGAGAGGCACTCATTCAAGTGATTAGGTTCTGTGTAAAATAAAATAAATAAATAAATGTTGGGGATATTTGATTGTCATCATCACAGCTTGAATTAGGCAAGAAGAGTATTGGCAGTCAATGCAATTCTTTTAAAATGGTCATTATATAGTTTATGTAAAATGTTTCAGTCAACAATTTACCTGCTGTGTTTTACAGTAGTGAGAGTTTCTGAGTTGTTCTCATGGGTAGCCCCATGTATGATATATCAAAATATAATCGAGAATTTATTAGTTCAATAACTATTGTGACTAGGATATTTCAGTCCAGGAAATCCCATAGATACTGACAAGTGGAAGGTGACACAAAATATTCCAAGCCACAGACACTACCTGGACTCCTAGTGACAGAGGTGGATCTTGTAGTACTGACAAGCTATGTACCTGCTCCCTTAGGGAGAGTATAACTCCATCCAGGATAGATTGATTTTCAATCCACAGAATGTTTTAAGATTAAGCTTCAGTTTATTGGTCCTCATCCAGCACAGATACAGTAGCTTCACAAGTCCATTTGGCTGCAATAACAAGGAGAAGTCAAACTGCATCCGTTCCAAAACCTCATAATTATCTATAGTAATATCAATAGCAAGTACATTTCTATACCACTTATCAGTGAACTAAGCACTCCCTAAGCGATTTACGAGGTGTAAGCTAATTGCCCCTGTACTCTAACCCAGTGCATCTGTACTCTATCCCAGTACTTTCATGTACATACTAAACAGCACAGGGAAAGGTGGGATCTCATGATACTTTGACTTAATATCTATGGGGCTAAACAGGAAACTGCTATTATTACTCATTGGAGCTAGTTCTGCAGACAAGAACAGAACAGGTACCACCTACTCCCATTCTACTGACTCCTTCTTACTTCTAAAAGTGAGGAAGGAAAAGTCCCTATTTTAAAGACAGTCCTATTAAGTTCCAAAATAGCATTTAAATTTTTAGTCACCCATCCAGAGTTATCAGCAATTTTATGCTATTTTTAATGTTAGGGTTTGGATAGTCAAGAGCAAAGGGGATCTAATATCTGGAGAAGGAAAAAAATGCTCCTTAACACTCAGTAATTTCCAACACTATTTGATAATGATGAACTCATTGCCTGGGAGGGCATCGCCACAATAACAACCAGAGCCCCATGTGGAAGAAAGGCCACAACTTTATTAACGCAAGCCATCAACAAAAGGTAGGGTTGGCCAAAAGCATGAAGTCTGGATCATTGTACAACCCGCCATTGTAAGATAAAGGGCATGTCACACAGAGCAAGGCATCGAGATGAGCTAGGGGCTAAAATAATGCCTTCTCGTATCCATGCAACCCACTGATTGCATTTAATAATAAAGCCCCTAGTCACCAGGAAGCGGTGTCACGTTATGGCCCCCACAATGGCCAGAACACATGCCCTCATCGCTCCCATGTCCCATAGGGACTCCCGATACAGTGCTACGTAACCTTACAGACCATGCCTACCAAATCAAGAACCTCTGCTACCACCACAAAAGGCCATTCCACAGGAATGCCTACCGCCAACCCTACCCACGTAAGCAACACACCCACTAAGGGTCCAGGAGGGGGGCTGCCTGGCTGGCCAGGCCAGTGACAGCCCAACGGAGATAGCCCAACACATTAGTAGTTGTCCAGCAGATCATTGAGCTTGGCATGGTGTATGGCATGTCTGAAAGGAGCGTCATGCATCCAATGATCAGCAAGGTTCTGCCTCATAGCCACCAGAGGGGAAAGAACCAGTAGGCACAACCGTCCGGCAAGACAGCGAATCTGAAAACAACAAGCACCATGACGCTTAGCCTGAACCTGCAATTGAACAAACTGCAAAATGGCAAATGGAACAGATAACAAGAAGAAAAGATTCAAACTTACCAGTACAAGGTTAGTTAAGATCAAGGCCAGCCCCCGTACTGGGAAGAGAGGTGGGGCATGAAGCCCGGGAGGTCTGCGAAGGGGGAGGGGCAAGAGGGCAGGACAGCCTAGCATGTAAGCCTCTGCAGGAAGCACAGAGGTGGTCAAACCTGGACTGCATGCGCAAGCACTTTCCTACATTAAAATCCCGGCAAAAGAGGCTCAAACTATCAGGAGAGGCTGAACTGGGGGAAGGTGCACGCGGCACGGCTTGTGTGCCGACTTCCAAAAGCCAAATTTCAGTGTGGAGTTGGCCCATCGCTCCTTGGAATTTTGGGAAGCGTGCTGGCGGAACGCCGTATCGTAAGCGATAGCTGCCGAATCACCGGTGAATTCTCTGGCCCTAAGGACATGGAGAAAATGGCTATCTAGCTGCCAAGCCCGTTCAGGGAAGGCTATAGCAATGACATCCCCGGAAGATGGTGAAACCCTCCAACCAATTATCAAAATTACAGTCGACCGGAGGAGGTGACTGCTAGAGCTGCTTGACCTGACAGTGGAACTAAACTAAAAACATCAACAAAACAGCCCCTGAGTATAAGCTTTCTAGTTTTATGGGGTAGATGAGAGCCAGGAGGGCGCTCGCCAGGTGTGCAAACTGGAAACTCCTCTGCTTGCTGGTCGACTCAAACCCCCTCAAGACCGGGTCGCCAGGTACGCTGCTTGATGGCCCAGCACGGCAAGCCTGTGGCCAAGGCATGTTCGACCCAAAAGCCATCTCTAACGATAGGTACAGATGCGCTGGCCGCATCTTAAGCATGTTGAGCAGTTTGGGTGGAACGAGCCCGTTGACATCTATTCTTCGCTCTGCGTTCCTTTCTGTGCCACCTACATCTGTTGGCCACACCCATGCTGCCGGTCGCATCACCATCCGAATTGGAAGATGATGATGAAGACAAGTCACTGGAGCTGGAGGACGACAAGACTCTCAGAGGCTACATTGCCACAGGGGTCTTGACACGGGCTGACGGAGGTGCTTGGTTGGAGCCTGTAGCTCTAGAAGAACTGGCAACTGCTGGAAGGGAAGGAGATTCTGGAGCACACAGGTGGCAGGGCGATGTGGCTTTTGCAATCAGCTCGACAATGGAATGAGACAACTCTGACATCGCCGATTCAGACAATAAAGGAACCACTGGAGATGACATGGCATGGGAAGATCTGGATGCAGTAACATTCCTGGATCCTGAGTCTGGTGTGGTTCCAGAGGAGGAGGTGGAGGTAGAACCATGGCTGGCACTGGATGGGGTCCCTTAGATTGATCAGGTTGGACTCCAATGGATGAGGCAGAGGACGCCTTGGGGCACACAGCTTTGTTAGGCATGGTGAAAAGTAAGCGCAGTCAGCTTAATGACAGTCAGTGTGAAAACACAAATTAAGAAGAAGGTGGCTGAGAGAGTGTGGCCAACTATGCAGTCATAAGAAGCAAAGCAGGCCAATTGGCCTTCAAAGTGAACCATAGAAATAAAGTTGAAAAAGGTGGCTGAGAGAGTGCGACCAATGATGCCAATAAAGTTGGAGGCAGTTAATCCCCACAAGAACACAAGGGGGGGAGGAGTCCAAACAGAAAACAATTGGCACTCTCCTAAACGGACAAAATAATAAAGAATTCGAGGGCAGAAAAGCCCAAACAGGAATGGCATCCCAAAGGGGGCAAGCCATCAAAACAGGAAGGGCAAGCAGCAGAGAGGAGGGGTACTCATGGCTGGGCCTAAAAAGGCGAGATCCCAGAAACAAGATGGCAGCCGCAGCACTTTACCCCCAAAGACATAGGGGGCAGGCAGCCCACCCGCCAGACACTGGGCCGCTGAGGACCCTCAGCCCAAAGCAGGGAGGGAGGCAAGCCCCCTGTGCTTGCCTCTCTAGAGTCTCGGCTCTGCTCCGCAGCAGAGCCAAGCAAGAATGGCGCCAATGGAGGAAGCCACGTGGCATTCAATAGACCATCCGAGAATGTGGGGGCCGGGAGGGGAGTCGCCCCGCCCCCAGGAGCAGCCAGCCAATCGGCTACCCTGGAGGACTGGGGCGACCATAAAGAGGGACCATCTGCCTCCTAGAGCATCGCTCTGGAGGTGGAAGTCCCTCTCCCTCCCTGGCTGGCCAATAAGAGGCCAGCGCGCCCCAGCAAGGCATGCTGGGGCACGCTGAGCCCCCGTGGCCCCAGGCCCCAGCGGCAACGTGGCCTACCCACACAGTCGGGTGGCTGCCTTTTGACTGAAGGTGCTAAAGTGGTAAAACAGAAATTCAGCCATTCTTGAGAAAATAACATATTGAAAATTTATTCCCTGACAAGTAGCAAAGTATACAATGGCAATATACAGTAGTTCTGTTATTCATATTAGACAAACTCCAGGTAATTGATAGAAAGTGAACCTGTATTGTAAGCTAATCTACAAACTAACAGCCATCAGAAGAATTCTTCTACATTGCTACCATATTCTGCTGTATGCAGTTAGTGGAAGATGTAATATTGGCCCAAGTCTTATGCTGTAGTCTTCTGAAGATATAAGTCTTACTGGGTTACTACCATTCATATTTGAGCTTTAAATTGGTAGAGCTTCAAAAGCTTGCATTATATATTTTATGCATTTTGGTTGGTCAAATAAAGGTATAACTGTTTTGTGTAGTTTGGATGTTATTGTTCAGTGGACCCTTGTTATATGCTGGAGTTTGGTTCCAGGATCCCCTGTGGATAACAAAATCCATGGATGCTCAAGTCCCATTAAATATAATGATATAACAGAATGGTGTCCCTTATAAAAAATGGAAAATCAAGGTTTAATGTTTGAAATGTATACTTTTTTTTGAACATTTTCAAACCGTAGATGCTTGAATCCGTGTATAAAAAATCTCTGTATAAGAAGGGCCAACTGTACTTTGCTATATGGCCAACATGTCTAACCATTTGAGTCTTCTAACCCTTCCAAATTACAGGATATCATTCACTTTAGCAAAATTCCATGTCCTACCTTCAGCCTTATTGGAAGGGAGTTACAAAAATATTCACTATGATGCATGCATATGCCCATGTGGAAGTGGTACAGTGGAGACTATAGGTCATGTATTGTTGTATTGTCCTTTTTATTATGCCTATCATCATTTTTTTATTTATCTGATTCTTAGTCGTTTTCCTGGAAGAACTGATGAATTTTATGTATCTTATTTGCTGGCAGACCAGTGCCCAGAAATAACAAGGGTGGCCAGTTTTTTTGCAGCAGCAATGGTCTGTTGGTGTAAGTTGGTTTCTTAAAATTTCATAATATTCTTTAGTCTGTTAAAATTTTATAATAATTTCATGCATTTATAATGACTTTATACTTTTAAATTTTATTCTTTCTTTTCTTTTAATATAATTTTATAAGTGAAATTTTAACTATTATCTACTGTATGTTGATTGATGTTTGTTGATGTTTGATCAGTTGATTTTATCAGCAATGCCCATATGGTATCAACTAAGGTTGCCTTCTGGCAACTTTTCATTTTCATGAGAGGGGTTACTCTATGATAACATTCCAGCATCCAAGTAATCTAAACTGGTTTATTATGAGAGTTTAATTTAACACTTCTGTTGCTTCTCCTGAACTCATTTACTTTATTTGTATGTATTATTCTGCTGTGTTTAATGGTATGATTTTTTCTGCTTATTTTGCTTATTGTGCTCATCTACCCTGGAAGTTTCTGTAACTAAAGGATAGAGATGGATGGATATGTCTAATTCCTCTACATATCACTTTTGCATGTATTCATAATTAAATCTGTTCCACATTATTTCTGCATTAATAAATAATAATAAATAAAAATTTTATTTTTATACCGCCCTTCCATAGATCAGGGCGGTTCAGAGCAAATATCAAAAAACACAACATATACATTCAGGTTAAAAACAATTACACAACAACAGAATAAAACCCCCGTTAGCCAGTCCTCTTTGCCACAGAAGAGGAAGGGAGGGCCACTGGACTTTAGTCGGGGAATGCAAGCTGGAATAGAAAGGTTTTTAGGTCCTTTCTAAATTGGGCCAGGGAGGTGGTCGAGCGGAGCTCTATGGGCAGCGTGTTCCAAAGGGCCAGGGCAGCGATGGAAAATGTCTTCCTCGCGGTGGAGGTCAACCTAGCCCCTGGCACCCTAAGTAATTGCTGCCCAGATGTTCTGAGGGTGCGGGATGGAATGTACGGGGAGAGGCGGTCCTTCAGGTATCCTGGGCCCAAGCCATTTAGGGCTTTATAGGTCATCACCAACCCCTTATATTGTGCCCGGAAGCGAATAGGAAGCCAATGCAGATCTTTAAGCACCGGTGTAATATGGCTGGCCCTGGAAGTTCCAGTGACCAACCTGGCTGCCATATTCTGTACCATTTGTAGCTTCCGGGTTTGGTATAAGGGTTGCCCCATGTAGAGTGCGTTGCAGAAATCCAGTCTCGAGGTTACCAGAGCGTGTACTACCATTTCAAGGTCCCTCTGGGCCAGGTATGGGCGCAGCTGGCGAATGAGCCGAAGCTGATAACAGGTGCTCTTGACCGTCGCATTCACCTGAGCAGTCAGGTGAAGCGACGAGTCAAGAAGCACCCCCAGACTGCGCACAGAGTCCTTCACAGGGAGCGTGACCCCGTTCAGGACAGGTGGAACTACCGCCATTCCTGTACCAGGGGAACCTATCACAAGTACCTCCGTTTTCTCTGGATTGAGCTTGAGTCGGTTTTCCCTCATCCAGCCCATTACTGACTCCAGGCACGCCACGAGAGGAGAGACGCCATCCTCAGTCACTGCATCAGTCAGAGACATAGAAAAGACTATTTGGGTGTCATCAGCGTACTGATAACCCCGCGCCCCATGTCTCCGGATGATCTCTCCCAGCGGTTTCATGTAAATGTTAAATAGCATGGGAGACAGAATGGCTCCTTGAGGGACCCCAGTTTTAAGGGCCCTCTCATCGGAGCACACGTCTCCCAGCTGCACCATCTGAGACCTCCCAGAGAGGTAGGACCGGAACCACTGGAGCGCAGTGCCCCCGATTCCCACCTCCGCCAGGCGCCCCAGAAGGATACCATGGTCTATGGTATCGAAAGCCACTGAGATGTCCAAGAGCACCAACAGGGACACGCTTCCCCAGTCGATGCCCAGATGGAGATCATCGACCAAGGCGACCATGGCTGTCTCAACCCCGTAGCCCGCCCGGAAGCATTAATATGTTTTAGTTATAAAAAGTCTGGGCAAGAAGACATATTAGAATAGATATTTACAATGCTTTTTAAAACTTTTCTTCCTTTCTGTTTTCTAGGTAATACATGCTTTTTATCCACTCTTTGTTGCTAGAAGTTCTGGCAGCCAATGCCCCCAGCACACGATCATTAAAATATGGTCACAAAGTCACCTGGGAATGTAGCAATACATTTTTGAATGCATATCCCTCACCAGGATAATTTCTTAAGAAACAACATACGTATCTACAGCAACCCCAACCACCCCTATTTCCTCCAAGGACTGTTGCGGTTGGGGTTGCTGCGGCGGGGCGGCTCTCTGGGCTCGGGTGTCTGCTTGCGCATCTGTGCACCGTCCCAGAGAAGCCGCCTACGGACCTTTACATCTCAGCATCTCCAGCTTGCCAGGACTGAGGAGTGTTTGCCATAGCTGAGGGAAGGCGGAGAGAGGGGCGTTCCGGTGGCAGCAGAGCGCTTAAAGCCAGCCTGTTTGGCCTCCTCCTTCGTCCCGCCCCCATTTCCTCCAAGGACTGTTGCGGTTGGGGTTGCTGCGGCCGGGCGGCTCTCTGGGCTCAAGTGTCTGCTTGCGCATTTGCGCACCGTCCCAGAGAAGCCGCCTACGGACCTTTACATCTCCGCAACTGTGCACCTGTGTAACATCTTAGAGGGAGATGGGCTGGGTTCCTGCTAGCTGTATAGTTGCAGTGATTGATTGTCTGTATCTTTCTCTGCTACTGTGCTGTGTGCTCAGGAGGAGGGGGAGAGTTTGGATATGGGATGTGTGTTTGTATCAGCTAGTATAACTGTTTTTTTAGCCTTGTTTTAATTTTGTTGTTAATTGTGTATTAACTGTGCTATTGCTATGCTGGATTTTGTATTTTTTGTTATGTTGAATTGAATTTTGTTACCCGCTTTGATCTATGGAAAAGCGGGCTAGAAATAATAAATATTATTATTATTATTAAAAGTGTTTGGAGTTGTATTGCTCCAAATCAATTTCTAGCTGTTCTCATCTCTCTCAAGAGTGGGTCTTTGGTAAAGGTATTGGGCATTGCCAAATCAAGAAAAAACCACTCCAAAATATTTTGCCATAGCTCACAATTTTCCTTTGAGAAGAAAATTAGTGTGTGTGTGTGTGGGGGGGGGGGGTGTCTCTAATACCTGCTCATCAAAATCTGGGTTTGGACTCTAAGGGTTCTGGTCTAGTATATCACTAAAGACAAATGGTCATAGTGGCAGCTGTCTTTTTTCTCTATGTACTGAAGATGGATGTTTCTTATTCTTATATGGCTACATTAAATGAAGCTGCAGCAAGGGTCATATCACCACAAGATGCCAACATGATACAAATACAGCTGCAACCACCAAATTTGCTCCTGCAGCCAGTGCTACCTTCAAAATTCACTAAAGCCTTTCCTGTATCAAAGCAGCTTTACTCAATGAGAACATAGACTGGAATATCTATTTCTCTTCCTGAAGCAACTGGAGAGGAAAGAAAGCAATGAAAGTGCCACAGTTTTAGAGAGCTGGACTGTGACAGCTTTTATGGCTTCCGCTGCTGATTTTTACAGTGGGCTGGGGTGTGTATGTTAGCAGGCCTCAAAATATGTGCTGTATGTGTCATCAGGCCATGGGTTACGTTATACACCTAAGCAAGAAAACACACAATTATATCCCATAATATCATGGAGCCCAGCAGCCCATATAGTTGGAACAGTTATTGCCTGAAAAGTAAAATTATGGAAGCTTTTTTTAAAGCCCTCAGTTCATTTGAATCCAATGTTAGACCCTGCTACAATTCTCAAGACACCAAAATCTGAAGGATAAGTAGACTTTTATCTGTGCATTAGTCTAGGAGGGACAGATACAGTCAACACAATACAAATTGACCAAAGCTCTCAAGCATTTCTCCTTCCACTTCCAAATAAATGCCTAAATTTCTGTGTTTTAGAGAAATGGATGACCTGCAATAATAGCATTTTGCTAGATACAAAAGTGGGTCTATGAAGATGCAACGTGTGTTCCATTTTGATATGAAGTGGTGGGTTACTGGCTTCACACTGTCAACAGAGAGCTGGAAATCCAGCTATGCCTACATATGTTCTTGGCAAAGTACAGAGCACAAGCTAGAGGGAAATCTCTTACTGTGTGAAGCACTTTTATCTTTTATGCATGTCATGTATCTGAAGTCTTGAAAAATATAACCATTGTGCTTTGATGACTCTCAATGATTTTCAGATTTCAAGTTGTCAAAAAGAGGCAATCTGAGAGAAAAACAACAACTTTAAATCCCATGAAAAAGAAGGAAAGAAACATGGCTGAAAAGAATGAGCACATTATCACTCAAAGCTTTAACATAAGCCACTTGGTTATATCTCAGTTTTTAATAGCATGTTTTTATTAAAGAGATTACTGTTGTTAATAATATAATAATAATATTTATTTATACCCCACTCTTCAGCCAAGGCTATCAAAGTGGCTTACAATTTGTTAATTAGACATTCCCCTGCCCTCAGGCTTACAATCTAAAAAAGACAAGACACAAAAGGAGAAGGGAATGATAGTAGAGAAGGGGGAACATCCAGCAGATCTGCTCTCTCTCGGAGGCCTGATGGAGCTGCCTTGCCTTTCTCTCCCTCAAAATGGTGGATAGAAGGAGTGTTGTCTTCTTTCAAGTAGTTTCTGAAAGATGGTAACCCTAAGGGGACCCTATCATGGGATTTTCTCTGCAATATTTGTTCAGAGGAGATTATGTTTGCCTTTCTGTGTGGCAGAGAGCATGACTTGCCCAACATCAACTGGTGGGTTTCCATGGCCTCCTTGGCCTCAATGGCCTCCTTACTTGTTTAATTCTGAGTTTTATTATTACTTTTAGTACATTAATATTATTCACTTTAGTTGAGCTTCTTAGGGAGTTGTCTTTGCAGGCCAAATAAACAGCCTTCGCCCAATCATCATGACAGGGAGTCTGGACAACACAGGGCCCAATCTCCAGTTCTGGTGTGAACAGTATGGACAACATTCAGCCAGTTCAGTAGCATATTCTTCATATACCCCCCACATACACTATTTTTTAAATAAAATGTTACTTTTTGCTGCAGTTCTCCTGGAGTATGCATTGTAATGCTGGGTGACTCTTTACAATGCATCCCACTGTGTCACCCATTGACAAAGCTGCTGGTGTATCTCCCTTGTTCTTTTTTCAGTACACGAGACACAGCCATGTCTGGCTGCCTCATTCTGACCTCAGCATGAGTGACTCAAACTAGCTCTGACACCACTAGGTGGTAAAGCAGGACTTGCATTTTGAAGAGTCAACCAGCATCACAACAGAGGGTCCCAGGTATATCAGAGCAGTTCCAGGGCCAGAATATTCCAGGTTGCTCCTAGAGTATTCTGGCCTGTGCAGACCCAGTCTTAGTAGATTTCCTCACTGGGCCTCTTATAATGCTGCTATTCCACTTTTACTACTCTGGCTTCCCCCTGTTGCATTCTGAGGCTTGTAATTCAGTGAGGCCTAAGAGCTCTCTGGCCGAGAATTCTAAATGCCCCTCCTCAAACTGCAAATTCCAGAACACAACAGGAGACAGCCAGAGCAGTTAAAGTTGAATAGCAGCACCATAAGAGTGTAGGGCGGTAATCTACTTAGTCTTTGCCTTTGTGGTCTCATGTTAACTCCTTGAAATGGGTCAACAACATGTAAGGCAAACAACAGCTGAGGTATATTCTCAGCTTTTATCTGAGGTTCTGATGATAGCAGTGAAGATTTCTTAACCTGTCACTGAAATGGTTGTGCTTGTTGCAGATCTTGCTCACATAGACTATCACTTGGTGGCTCCCTTGTCAATAGAGCAATGAATCTGCTCCAATATTAGCCTGAATTTTAAAACTAAATTGTTTTAATGAAGAACCAGCATGATCTAATGGTTTGAGCACATTGGCAGGAGATATGGGTCTGAGTCCCTGCGTATCTGTGGAAACCCACTGATTGAATTTGGGCAGGTCACATTCTCTTCTCCTTAGAGTTGGTAATAGCAACCCCTTCAACACATCTAGCCCATTGAACACTGTGATAGGCTTACCTCATGGTCTCCATAAGTCAGAAATGATTTGAAGGCACACAACAGCAGCAGCAACAACCTGTTTTGAGGAGGTAATTCAGTACCTGAGATTGTCTTTAAAGTTCATGAAAATCTAGTAAGTAAGTAAGTAAAATTTTATTCAGTCATTGACCAATACAAAAATTAACCATATAACAATTACACAGTACAGTTATTGAAAATTATCTATATAATTTCAGATACAATTTCAGATCAGCTGTAGACATTTCAGCTTCCGTCAACAACCAGTTGGGGGCATAATTTACATACAATATAGCAAAATTTTGCCACCTTGTGAAGAACATTTGGTTTTCGATTATACAAAAGATAACGTAAGTAGCAAGTGTCAGTATGACCAGGGTATTTATTTAGGAGAAGCGCGATCAGCTGATGGTGACTATCTTTATAAAATTGGCAGTACAAAAGAACATGTTCTGTCATTTCAATAACACCATCATGAAAATCTATTTATCTACACACTGGCTTAGGAGGCACCAGTCACAAGAGCTCACAGTGTGTTTTCACTGCTGCTGGTGTGTGTGTGTGTGTGTGTGTGTGTAAGAAGAAGGGTAGTTGGGCAAAGACTGAATTGCAAAAAGACACAAAAACACAAAAGACACAAAAACATTTTATGGATCATGTCCTTTTTTCCTAAGATTTCCTTTATAAAAAAGCTTACTTCATTTGATACAATCCAAAAGTCTCTGAACCCAACATCTAGAGCATTTTGTAAAAGCGCAGCATTGCTCTGGTGCAGGATCATAGAGGGAGGGAAAGCTTTTGTATTTCCTTCAAGGGCCTTTAGATCTGTCAACAAGGAGGGAGAGTAGACCACACAGTAGGCGGGGAAGTTGCTGGAGATCTTAGGAATACTGAAAATAGTGAAAAGGAAGGAAAGCAACTCAGTCATGCTGAAATAGCAATAAGGTATCTGAAAGAAATCTGTCATGTTTTGTAAGAAAGATTTTCAACAATGGTAGAATGAAGTTCTCAGGTCATTTTTTCACCTGAATATATGCAGTAAAAAGATCACCAACTTCTCCCAATACACTTATAGAGTATTTGGTTCTAATAATGCTGTTAAAAATCTGGACTGGGCTTCTCCTACCTGATCTTGAACTCACATCATTGTTATTTTTTCCATTGTACATACATTGAGTGAACACACCACTAGTAGGCCACTGCAACGTGGATTTCATGGATTTTTTTTAAGTGTCCAGAAGCCACAAATGGTGCTGCTAGGACAGAATAAAGTGATAGTGATTCAGGAGAGCCGGTGTAGTGTAGTGATTTGAGTGCTGGACTATAAACTGGGAGATAAGGGTTCAATTCCCTGCTTGTCTATCGAAACCCACTGGGTGACTTTGGGTGAGTCACATACTGTCAGTCCCAGAAAGTCCAATAATAGTTTCATTTTAGGGTCACCATAAGTAGGAAATGACTTCAAAGGCAAACAACAACAACAACAACAACAAAATTATTCAGAGTATATTTCTCTGGTATTTTCAAATTGTTCCAACCATGGCATTTGCCATTCTTTTATTGAATCAGTCATAACTCCAGGATTCCTTTCTTGACCAATCACTGGCAACTCAGTGTCACTTTTTTTTTATTTTTAGAATGGCAATATTTATCACTCTACACCATTTTTCATTTAACAATTTAATTCATTTAATTAATTTAAGTCTTCCTATTTTGAAGTTCAAAAAAGACACACTGCATCTCTTCACAATCTCCTTTTGTTCTCCTCACCTTAAATAACTTGGTATTAGAGCATTTGGACACCTGACTACTCATCTCTAACTCAAGATAATTTATGAAAAAGTCAAGAAAGTACCAGTTTCAGTACAGATTCCTGATGACCTACTACCTGTATCACTTGATTGTGAGATCTGACAACTGATTTAATCTCAATTTCCTGTTATATCACTAATTTTCAGTCTATAACAAGGTATTCTCTTATTCCACAACTGCTATGTTTACTCAGGCGTATTCAGTTTGGAAAATTGCTTAATGATTTTTGGAAGACCAAATGAAAAACATCTACTGGATCACTCCTGTCCATGTGTTTCTTGATATTTGCAGAGAATTACAAATTGCTAGCGAGACAGGACTTTATCATTGCAGAGGCCATGTTGATTCCTTTTAAGCTGAGTGTACCTTTCTATATGTTTGACATGTCATTAATAACAGTTTTTACCAATTCATGTGAAAGAGACATCAAGTTGTCTCATGATTTCCTGAATCTCCTCTGAATTCCACCATCATTTTAGCAATAGCAATAGCAAGTATATTTCTATATCGGTTATCAGTAAACTAGCATATCCTAAACAGTTTACAATGTTTAAGCCAATTGCCCCCAACAAGCTGGGTACTCATTTTATTGTCATAGGATGGAAGATTGAGTGGATCTTGGAACCCTCCCTGGGCTCAAATTTACAATCTTATGGTGGCAGTACTGGCATTTAATCACTGTCCCACCAGGCCTCCCTTTTAAAATGGAGCTGCATTAGTTACACTCCAGGACTCTGGTACACAATCTAATCTTGGGAGGATTAGTCATACACTTTAGTTAAGAGATCAGCAATTTCACTATCACTAGGTTCCAGGGATTTGTTTGTTTCCAGTTTGTCAATAAAACGTGAATGCCATCACTTGTCATCTCTGTTTCTTTCAGTTCCTCAGTCTTGATTACTGAAAATATGTTTTTAGGCATGAATATCTAATTAGCATTCCTTTAGTAAAGATAGATGAAAATAATTCATTTAGACATTTTGCAATCACTTAATGCTCTTTTAACAACATTAATTTCAGCCGAGAGAAATGTAAGGTACAACAGAAAAAATGAAATGCACAGATATAGGATAGGGGACACCTAGCTTCACAATCATACAAGTGAAAAGGATCTGGAATTTTCAGTAGACCATAAGTAGAGCATGGATCAACGGTGTGATGATGCAGCCAAAATCCCAATGCAATTCTAGACTGCATCAATGGAAGTATAGTGTATTTGAGATGAAGCAAATTTGTATTCTACTGCTTCAGAGAACATGGGTTTAAGCTACAGGAAAAGAGATTCCACCTAAACATTAGGAAGAATTTCTTGACCATAAGAGCTGTTGGATAGTGGAACATACTACCTTGGAGGGTGGTGGAATCTCCTTCTTTGATGGTTTTTAAACAGAGGCTGTATGGCCATCTGTCGGGAGTGCTTTGATTCTGTATTCCTGCATGGGAAGGTAGACTTGATGGCCTTTGAGGTCTCTTCCAACTCCACGATTCTATAATATCCATTTAACTATCATTCAAAAGTCCAGCGGATGCCATATTTGACTTCTTGCTCCTTGATGCTCTTAATTCGGTAAAATCCCTTTTGAATTCCTGATTGTCTGCTTACATTTGTTTCAAGTTTTTGACCCATCTTGTTCATGTCATTTGGGTAAGGCTTCATGTCTATGGAGAGACACTTCACCCTCCCCTATCCATAACTTCCTTGCTCTCTAACCATCCAATTAATCATAGACTTTGAGCTGTTTCCTAAGCTGTGATACATATTCTGGTTGAATGACTTTTATTGTAGTTTTGAGTAACATTTGGCTGAGATCGAATACTCTTGAATTCTCATTTCATCTTTCTTGCTACCAGTTATCTCAACTTAGATATATTTCCTGTTTTGAAGTTAAATATTTCACTGGGAACATAAGTGGAAAAATGTTAATTGAGAATTTCCTGATTGTGAGTTTCTCACAGGCAACTAGTAGGCTACCATGGAGATTATCACATATCGTTCTGAGAACGTTCCGTGTCGTAACGTGATGAGAACGTTCCTGGAATGGATATTACCACATTAGCAAACTAGAACGTGATCAGAACGTGATGAGAACGCATTTTGCCACACAGCGATTCCTTTTTCTTGAAACCGTTCCCAGAACGGTTTGCTGTAGCGCATGCGTATTACATTTTGTGGGCTGTGTACTGATGACGTCGCCACTCGGTGGTTGTTTTGACCCGGAAGACGTCCAGTGACTTCCTTGTGGGGTGTAAAGATGGCGTCGGAGAAAGCATTTTTTGATCTTGTGAGCATGGTAGAGAAAGAAGAGTGAAGAAGGAGAAGAATGAGTCGCATTGCCAGATCGCTTGTCCTCATAGCGCGCCGGAGGGCTGCTCTGAGTAAGATTGCAGTTATGGCTGCCAGCGGCAATCTAGATATATCCAGTTGTCTGGCATGGATGGCGACCTGGCCTCGCATCCCACGTTGGTGGCAGCAACCCCGAGAGCGGACCAACTGGTGGAGTGACAAAGTCCTCCAGCGATGGGATAACGACATGTGGGTTTCTAACTTCCACATGTCTAAAGAAACCCTTTTTGATCTGGCTCGCATCTTGAGACCAGAGCTGGAGCCTGGGGACTCTATATTCCGGAGTAGGGATGTAAAGAATATTCTCAAAAATTCGAAAATTAGGAGAAATATACCTAATTCGACAATTTTGATAACATTTTAGAGAGAAGAAATTTCTGAGCACTTCTCGATCAATGAGTAAGAATATTATTTTTAATAATATCAAAATGAAGGGAAGAGAGAGACTTTGAGCTGACAAATTCGACCTCCAGGGTTTGGGTATTTTGCGTAAGAAAAGCTACCATTCATCCTGGCTTTTACCAGGGGCTATTTCCTTTGTTAGTGTGATTTCCCCCCCATCTTTTCTCACTCACAGAACAAAAAGAGGGAGCCTTCTCCACTTTACATCATGCTCTGTCATTCAAATTCTCACAAAAGAGAAGGTGGGGATGTCAAAGGGGGATGTCAAATAATAATAATTTATGCCCAGCTCTTCAGCCAAAAGGCTATCAGAGCAGCTTACAAATTACTAGATATTTCCCTGCCCTCAGGCTTGCAGTCTAAAGGGACAAGAGACAAAAGGAGAAGCGAATGGCAGGGGAAAAGTTCAGCAGATCCTCATTTTCC
Organism: Sceloporus undulatus; assembly: GCF_019175285.1. Lineage (NCBI taxonomy): Eukaryota > Metazoa > Chordata > Lepidosauria > Squamata > Phrynosomatidae > Sceloporus > Sceloporus undulatus. The sequence goes on from NC_056525.1 coordinate 227,650,956, forward strand.
CACATTCTCTTTTGTGAGGGTCACATTCTCTCAGATCATGCAATAGTAGTAGTAGTAATAATAATAATAATAATAATAATAATAATAATAATAATACCCCTTATCCAAAATGCTGAGGACTAGATGGATTTTGGATTTTGGAGTTTTTCAGAGTTTGGTATATTTTTATACAGTATGTCTAATGGGATATAATGGGAGATGGGATCCATGTATGTCTCATATGCATCTCATAGACATAGACTGAAGGTAATTTAATGCACAATATTTTAAAAACAATGTTGTGCTTCTGTACACTGAGCTTCAGCAAAACCCTGAGACCACTATTCCTTGTATAATTCAATAATTCAGTAATTGATCTAAACTTTCAGGATTCCCAAGTTTCCTTGAGTTGGGGTCAGACCAGATGCTCTCAGGGTCAGTTTTGGGTTTTGGAATAATTTAGGTTTCAGAAGTCCAGAGAAAGGAGACTCAGACTCTACTATGGACATTTCTCCTGAGAATGGACTCATGTTTTCAAAAACAGTCATTTCTGGATTTTTGCAACAACAAAAAAGATGAGGGTCTGTGATGCAGAAAGGCAAGAGGCTTCCTTCCAGCCTTGTTTTTTCTCTTTTTAAAAAGACAAATAGAATAAAATACAGTTAGCTGGCCCTTTTTCAGCATGTCAATGGGGGTGCTTTGATGGAAAGTTCCTGCACGGCAGAATGGGGTTGGACTGGATGGCCCTTCTTGGGGTCTCTTCTGACTCTATGATTTTATGATTAATTAATATATGGTATCAATCTAAGATGATGAATCGGGGCTGTGGAATCCTATGGCCCTGCTCCAGGCAATGCTTGCTAGACTGCAGGCCCCATCATCCAGCAGCACCACAGACTGCTGGGAACTGCAGTCTAATAAGGCTGCACATTGCAGAAGTAATCCAGTTCAACAATACTTTAAAGCTATGGAAAATCCTGGGATTTGTAGTATGTTGTGCCACCAGAGCTCTCTGACAAAGAAGGCTAAATGTCTCACAAAACTACAATACCCAGATGTTGTTGTTGTTATTGTTATTTTCTTATATCCTGCCTTTCTCCCAATATACGGACTCAAGGTGGTGATTTTCCATAGCATTAATCTATAGTATATCTTTCTACAATGTAGATGGACACCTCCATTACATAATTTGTTGAGGATGCTTTGACTGGGAGTTCCTGCATGGCAGAATGGGGTTGGACTGGATGGCCCTTGGGGTCTCTTCCAACTCTATGATTCCATGATTCTATAGCACTCTGAGCCTACTGTGATTTTAATTGTTTTTAAATGTATAAAGGTATAAAGTCTTATAATGCAAGCCATGCACTGATGGACTATTGCACTATAATTTTTATTGATTGATTTTATACCCTGCCTTTCTCCCAAAATAGGATTCTCTTAAAGGGGTTTGTTTATTATAAAAAGAAAGGAACGTATAATGGCTCAGAATTAAAAATTATGGTAGATAGATAGATAAGTCTTGTAATTAAAAAGTGTGTGTGTGTGTGTGTGTGTGTCTTAAAATTAAAAATCCCTCTTGGAAGTGGGAATGAAATGTTGTGTTGATGCAGCCTGGGTTCTTAGCTCAGCTCAGAAGTTGGAATACAGTGTCTCAAAGCATGAGCAGAGTGTCTCTGAGCATAAACAGAGTGGCTGCTGCTCGTTGCTCGTGCAGCTGCACTTTGCTTTATCGAGCTGAATTTATCTGATCTAAACACCTTCAGAGGAAGGACTCAGTTTGCATCTGCACTGAAAAAATAATCCAGTTTGGCCACTTTAACTGCCCTTGGCTCCATGTTGTGAAATGCTGGGATTTGTAGTTTGTTGTGGTACCTGACAGATGACTCAACAGGTCCTCAAAACTACAGATCCCAAGATTCCATAACACGAAGCCATAATGGAAGTTAAAGTGGTGCCATCGAGGTGTCGAGGGTAAACGCTCGACCCTCTTTTTGTGTCTTGGGGGGGCTCTTAGCCTCTCAAAATGGTGGCACTTAGTCTTGAACCCCCCTTCCCAAAATCCTGGCGGGTCACACTGTCTCAGCTTGAGGGGCATCCCATGGCAAAACTCCTCTTTATGCCAAGAAAACCCTCAGTTTGTCCCATCTTCCAGTGACATCCTGATGTTGAACAGGGATCAGACTACATGTCCTCTAGGACATGCTACTAGAGAGGTCCCTTCCTCACCACTACTCCCTTCTCCTTTTCTGTTGTGTCTTGTTAGATTGTAAGCCTGAGGGCAGGGAACCGTCCGATTAAAAAGATTGTATGTACTGTACTGTGTAAATTTGCAGTGCTTTATAAATAAAGGTTAATAATAATAATAATAATAATACATGTCCTCTAGTATGCCATGTATTCCTATGTATTACTTCATAGCAGAAGGGGGTTGGACTGGATGGTCCTTGATGGTCCCCTCAACTCTACTATTTCTTGTTGGGACTTCAATCACAGTTTATTTGTTGAGGCTGGGCTTTTCCCCCCTTTTGTGTGTATGCCTTCAGGGGTTTTTAAGCATAGAAATGTGCTTTAAACCTCTGCCAAACTTCCTTTTGAGATGGTAATTGAGTTTGAAATGCAAAGTAATTAGCGTAATTATTCGCCTTGTCTTTTATTGTCATTCAGAGAAATCTGTGAAAAATATTTCGCTGGCTGCTGAAGGGGAGAGAAGAAATCACCTTTTGAAAGGGGCATTTGTGGAAAGAATATTTTTTTAAAAAAATTCTCCTCGAGGTCTCACTGACCGAGGAGAAAAACATGGGTTTCTCCAATCACTATTCTGGAGTCCCATCCCGGTGGAGAAGAGAGTGGCCCTGACTATTTGGTGGCTCTCAAGCCCTCTGATGTATAGGAAGGTGGCTTCCCGTTTTGAGGTTGGAACATCCACAGCTGCAGAAATCGCCATCGAGGTGTGCCTTGCTATGGAGAAGCTGCTGCTGAGGAAAACTATCCAGCTTGGAAACTACCACATGGTGTGTATTAATATTACTTTTAAACCTAAGACTTCTGGGTGTAAATGCATAAATGCATATCTAAAGATATATAGGTTTTGCTTATGTAATACCATTAAGATATGTTTACATTCTGCCTTTTCCTTGTGTAATCAGGTATGGGAAAAAAAAAAAAAGAAAGGCTTTCAATTACCTTTGCAATTATGGGGGTGGGTTAATGGTCCTGGGCTTGGGGCATGGATTTAAAAGGTGCATCTCTGCTGCTGGCTTCTCTCTTATCCAACTGTGCTGGGGGGGGGTGATCCTAGGCTTGGAGCATGCACTTCAGAGGTGCATCTCTGCTGTTGGCCTCTCTCTTATCCAGCTGTGCTGTTATGGATTGCAATTCTGAAAAAATGTATCTTGATATATTTGTAAGAGTTGATATGTGAACAAGTAACATCTGGATTCCCCTTCAGTGTGTTCTAGGTATATAAACCATAATAATTTCTATCATTCTTTTTAAACTTTTGTCTCTTTGATCCCAGTTTTATATACCAAAAAAAAAAAATGCATCATCTGATATGAAATATGTTAACTCACTTTTTGATATCCCAAATTTATTATACCTTTGCCTTTTTTCAGATTATGGCTGGATTTCAGAGACTTGGATTCCCACACTGCATAGGAGCTATTGATGGCACGCATATTTCTGTTTGCCCACCGCTGGGACGCAGAGAGGAATACATCAACCACAAGCAGGGATTTTCAATTGTTCTGCAAGCAACTACAGATCACAGTGGGAGGTTTATTGACATAGAAGTAGGGAATTCTGGGAGATCTCATGACAGCCACATATTTTCAAATTCCGCTATCTGTCAAGTGATGGATGAAGGCTGTTTTGTGCCCGGAAATCCCACCCTGCATGTCAACGATGTAGCCATTCCACCACTGATTATAGGGGATGGTGCCTACCCAATCAGGGAAAAGGCTAATGACACCATATAGTGGACAATTAACACCTGAAAACTTGCTTATAACACCGCCCATGCAGGGCAAGTGTGGTGGAGAGAACTTTTCAAGATTAAAATCTAGGTGGGGTTGTTCTTTCTGGTAGACTAACAGTGAAAGAGGAAAATTTTATCTCTTGGTTACGCATGTGCCATCTGCACATATTTTGTGAGACGAGGGGAGAAGTGCTTGATCCCGATGTCGAGCCACCTGCAAAATTGTCCTCCTCGCTTTAGCGATAAATCGGCGGACACTTACTACCACAAAAAAGAGGTCAAACTGTTAGATCTGCAGTAACTAGTATTATTTTGGGTCGGGGTAACACCAGAAATTGACATTATTTACTGTTTTCAAAACATTCAACTCAGTTTTTGGCAACACGCATTGATCTGATCAATACGTTTTTTCTTTGTTTACCTTTGTATCTATCTTATTAGTGTTGATATACATGTGTTTTGACGAAAGGTGCATGACGACAACTGTAAAGCTAACTTGCCGGACGGCAATGTTGGATCACGGTTGTTTAGATTCATTTTTTTTTTTTTTTTTTTTTTTGCAATCAGGTTCTGCTAGTGGTGCATATATTATTTTTAGGTATAAATTACCCGACTTCGATAGATTTGTTTCATTGGTTACCCAAGTGTGGAAAGCAATTTTCTAGTGTTATACACTTGATCAATGGATCTTAAAAAATATCATTTTTGGATTGGGGAAAAAAAAGGTGTAATGATGGCTTGTTTCTATTACATTTGTATTAATAAATCATGATTCCTACCGTTTGCAATGTTAAACTGATAAAGAAATTAAGGAACTACCAAACATTGAAAACCAAAAGGGAAGGTGTTAGCATTTCTAGAAAACCATTGCTTTGTTGTGGAAATGTTTAGTTATGTAAGGATGGTAGACCAATTTCTGAGAACACAGCTGTATTTTATCAACAATATATCTTAACATTTTACAAAACATGATTAAATATCCTTTTTCTTGGAAAAAAATTTCCTCGGTGCCTTGTTTTCTATATGTAAAGAACGCTGCCATTTTATAAACGGTATATACTTATGTGACAACATTTCCACTTGCACATGTGAAATACAAATGTTTTTTTTAACATGAAAACAAAATTATATTTGGTTCAAGGCGAAATGGTTTTTTAGTCCCTCGTTATCGTCACAAAGGGCACGTAACAGGGGTAAAATTAGAATGGCTGAAAACATTCTGTGGTTTCAAAACAGAACCTTTCCCTTATGTTTCCCTTATGGGGAAAATTTTTTTTTCTTGATTCTCCTCCCAGAACGCGAACTACCTTGTTTATTTTGTTTTGGTACAGGTGCAAACTGCGCATTGCAAGGAAGCTGTTCCTGCAGGTGTTCACACATTGCAGTTCCAATACCAGCCTTCATTTTCTGGGGAGATCAGTGACTGGAACCACATTCTGCACATCCCTGTTTATGTTCTCTACTGTGTTGACATCATCTCTAATTTCACTACTAGGACTGACAGGACAACCATCAGGAGCATAAGCAGGAGGAAGTTCGTCAAGAGTTCACAGGAATTGTTCCTTTGACGGTTCCCACTAAATCGATGTGGATGGTTGCTCCTGGAAATCTGTAAAGAAAGCTGGGCCTGGTGTTGAGGGAGGATTATCACCCGGAGACACCCTGTAATGATGTGTGCGTAGTTCCTTTGGCGATAGTCTCAGTTGCCCATTGAGTGCACATTCATGATCTACTTTCCTCCGGTACAGTTCGTCTGGTCTCCATGTACTGCAACATTCTCTGTCTGTCCTGTGCACTTCCCCTTACATCTCCTTCATATATTAAAAGTTCTATTTCTGTCCTCCTCCAGTCTTTCATGTTTCCTGTACAATTCCTGACCGTTCCTGCGTTCTCCTGGTAGTTGGCCTCTCGACTTGCACTCTGCATAATAGTACGCGCAATATGTTCTCCTCTTCTGGCGCGACGATTCCTGTTCCTGTTCGAACACAGTCTGTTCCGGGAACCTCAATACATTGGGTGTTCATCTCTGGATCATACATACTGAAATTTAAAATTGTGAAAATAGATTAAGCCCCACAGGAAGGAAATTTATTTATTTAAGGTAGCATCATGTAAAGGGTTTTAGTCAAGGAATTTCTTATAAAAGCTGATACTACCTACCATCGCTTCTACCGCTTGTATCATCTGCGCGTCTTTCCGAGTCCCCCACTTGTTCTCCGTCGCACCTTCAAAGTGGAGCATTACACACCAACGTTATTGCTTTTGAAACACATATAAGGTTCTCTTATTTATGAAGAAAACAAAGATCCGAAATTAACATAAATATATATGACTACCTCTATTGCGGAGGACCACTTTCCAAAATTGTGAAAGGTCGAGTATGATTGTGTCATCGAGACAGTGTCATCAGATCTGAAAAATTCAGGGAAAAAAGGAAGAGTTAAGCCTTTGTTTTTTAACAAAATAATGTTGTCATGCACATGCAGAATTTTAGGCATAGAGATGGGCTACTGCCTTCATCACTCTCTTGTCTGGTAGTTGTTTCTTGGGTGCTTCTTCGCCTGTGTTAGTCTGGAGGTGAGCGGGTTTCTGGGTCACATTTCGGTTGCCCCCTCCCTTTCAAAATTAAGACTTCGGGAATAACCTTATGCGGGATGATGCTAACATCCCCATGAAAGATTTCCTCAAGTTCCCTATAAAAAGGGACATGTAATAGGGTTACTTCCACTCTCTCTGGTTTGTTTCACAACCTTTCTGTATTCAAATCCAGTTTTTGATTTTTTGGATTTGCTTCTGCATTCCTCAGCAGATCTGAAATGGTTTTTCTTTGCCATTTCATCAGATACAACTTTAAATATATCCAAATTTCTGTAATTTTTTTAAAATTTGCTCTGCAATATTTCTGCTCTTTCCAGATTTTCTAATGGGCCAAACACTCAGTGGCACTCCAGACCCTCCCCTTGCTTGTGGGAGGCACTGCTTTCATTCTCTGCACGGCTATCCATGGCTTTCCTAATTACAGCAAATATCTAAAACAATTCTGTCTGCCAATTTATTTTAGAGGTTGTGTGAAACAAACTTCTGCGGGTAGCACTTAGCTGCTGATGCTGGCTCTCTGCACTCCCAAACTCCCGGCTCTGCAGTACAAGCACTAGGGGGTGCTAGTCTATTTTTGGCGCCAATAATCCCTGCACATTGATGACGTTTGCAAATCCCTTTTCCGCTGGACATTTCGGAGGTGGCTGAAGTTATTGGGAAGCATAGGCGCGAGTTAAGGTTCCAAATGGGTCAATAAGGAGTGATCTGCTCCTGAGATTTGTTGGGGGGGCGGAAAAATTAAGACCCTCATGAGGTCCCGTTCTATACCCGTTCTACCAGTACACAGAGAGTAGCAATGCAATTAAGCATGCATGGCTACAACTGCTCCGTGGAAGAGGTTTGCATACAGTTTAAAAAAGACCCGTGATACATTTTTTGAAAGTCTGAAGAGTTTTGGGCCATCCCCCCCAAAGAAAAACAACACCCTTTTTCCCCCTAATGAAAGGCTGTGGCTTATGGCCGGGAACCATGGCTCCCAGGAAACATATCCTCGGGTAAGTTTGTAGCTTTACAAGTAAAGGCTCCTGTTGCATAGCTGCCATCGAATTCTTCCAGTGTTGTAGCCATAGGAACAGTTGCTAAAGACAGTCACTATATCAATATCATATTAGGCTACTTCCTTTATCATCTTCCAACAGAAAAATACTAAAATGGACTACCGCCCTGAGGTCACCATACCTTTCCAACTAGCAAGGGATAGATGGGTGAACAATGGTGGATAAATATATTAGGACAACAGCATCGCCACACTGTTATCTTACTGTTCTATCTGCAAAAAGATGGAGAAATTTTAATGTCCTACATTTTTAATTATATATTGACCTGCAGTTTCCTAGAGTTTCTTACTATGATCGATGCACAATTTCTGATTTAGTTATCTCTTTAATTTTTTTAATGGGTCAAAATGCAGGATACTATTGATGAACCTTGCTCTAGTGGAATCAAATTGGGATCGTCTGGAATCCTTTCGGCAAGTGACATCATGCCAGAAACCCAAAATCTTGGACCCAGCTTATATTAGAACTTCACAGTCAGGTGACTTTAAATAATATGCATTGTCTTTTTCAAAATAGAGTGGTGGTCATGTAAGGATTAGGTTTATATTACTAACATACATCTACATACCAAATAATTCAATATCAGTAAACTGAACTTCAAGACAGGTAATAATAAGAACCTATGAACATATGGTGTTAAACAGAGAATACATTGCAATAATCTGTCATATTAAAAGCTTTTCGTATATATCTTTGTCTGTGCAGTGCAATCTTCCTGAAAATCCAGGAAAAATATCAACTGAAAAATTGTGAAAGTACTACTGAGAATGAATAGAAGATTAAAGAAAATCAAGAATATTATTTCTTGCATCTGAAAAAAACATCTACCACTTAATGTATTCCCAATGTTATTATTACTCCATTGTTATTGAATACATGTACAGTTTAGAGGTTGGATACAGTACTTTGACATAAAGTAGACCATAGATCCCACATTTTAATTCAGATAAGATAAAGTTCCATACACAAATCGAAAAATAAACAGTACAGTTTACCTGGGATCAACATAGTTAATTTTCATTAACAGTTCCTCAACTTAAAAATCAGTACTGTAAGGTTTATATTATTTTCTTGTTTACAACCATGTCAACATGTACATGGTGAAGTGCACTGACAATTATAAAATAAATCTTGATTTCTAGACTGCCTGTCTGTACTGTTCAAAAAAGGGCCTTGATGAAGAGTCTATTATTTAGATATCCAACAACATGCATCTATGATAATGTTTTTTGGTTGTCCTTTTTTTTAAAGGGTATTTCTGATTGTTTGTTTAAACCTTTATTTTGACTTGCATCCAAAGTTGGATATGTACAAGTATGTTGTTCCAAGGGAACCAGACGTTATATTTAACAGTATATTTCCCCAATTTCTGGGTGGTAATCATTTGTTTGTTATTACAGATTGAGAAGATTGTTTTTTTGTATTGCGTCACAGTGTAATAAATGCAATTTATAAATAATAACTCGCATCTGTTACCATGCTTAACAGTTTGTGTCCTTTACTTCATATAGAATACCTTTCAGACTTCCAGAGTGATATATTCTTGAATACCATGCCACCAAGTATAGGAAATACACACAACCAAGAGCATCAAAGGTACATAGTTTGATAAAAGATAGATGGTAACATAACAACCTTTATCCAGATATCAAATTTGCTTAGCTGTGAAAGTTATCATTCCAAACATTCAAAGTAGATGGTGGTGTATGACATATTACCAGTAGGCCCCTGTAAAGGTAGCCTGCATCATACTGCTTCTGTTTGACAGCCTTTACATGTACTTTGTGACCAAGAAGTGTCTTCAGTCAAACAATCCAAAATGCTGGTAGAGTGGCCATACATGTTATTTATACATGCAAGTAGAATGTTCACAAAAAAAAATTTTTTATCCCAATTAAAAAGAATGTAAATACATTGCTGTGTAAACTTTCAGCACTTGCAAATAAGCTTAACAACAATAATATAATATTCAGGCAGAGAGTATTGATATACATGGTTGCTAATAATCCATCATCATGTAAGTTTTGAGTGGCAAATTGTGCAGTACTTAACAATTTCTATTATTTAAATTTGAATATTAAATAATGTCTCAAATTCATAAAAATTACAGATGAAAAAGAATGTTCCTCAAATCCAGAAATGAACCCTTTTTTAACATGCTGGAGGGAGAACAGTTCTTTGTAATAATTTTACCAGCCAGCATGAAAACCCATGGTCACATTAACATATAACCCACTTCCTGAGATGTAATTTTGGCTTAGTTAAGAGTCTTCTTTGGGCTGCTCATGCTTTTCAAAGAACAAGATCCATTTGCATATTACCCAGCATACTGCCAATCCCCAGTACACCCTCTATGGATGTCTACAGTGCAGGAAACTCCGCCTTGCATGCACTTCTACATGGCCCACCCTTTTCCAAAATGGAAGAGACCTTCGGGGGACACTGGGGAGGAAGGGTTTTTTTCCTATTTCTTTTCTTTTACCAGAATGTGGGCGGGGAACTTCCCGGCCCCTTTTTTGTGCAGGCTACAGTAAGTGGTCATCCTTGTAGGTTACACAGTACGAAAATAAAGTAATGTTTCGGCTTGCGCTCCTCTAGCTGTGCCATTCCTGCATCACTACCAAGGAAGGAGGCCTAAAGCGGCAGTCGAGCTCCCATGACAGGGATCAAGACTGAACAATTGGCAATGAAGATCACCCAAGACCCTACACATTTACACTGTCCTTGTGTCATGGCGACTATCACCGTTCTTGCTCATACATCTCTTCTATGGTTGATCCTACACCATTTGTCCTGGGTCCAACAACTCACTACTTTGCTGTTAGAGCTCGTTTTGTCCAAAATTTAAAGCTAATTTGCATATATTTCCAGCATTCCAGCACCCCTCATCCCATTATGACCTCCATGGCTTCAATACCCAAACCCGGCCATCCAATAGTCTCCTTGTCTCCACACTGTGACCCCCAACAACCAATCCCCGTCAATTCTCCCCTAATGCCTCCCTTTCCTCTGTCATCATCTGCAGGGGGAGGAGAACCCCAAAGCTGAGCTGGAAAAGCCCCCATCTGTCATAAGCACTCAGGGAGGCCAGCCCCATCCTCAGCCGCAGGGTTTTAAAAGACAAAAACAGATAAACCCTCAGGTTCCCCCCCTCCCGTCATTTTCCCCCTTTTCCTTGTGCAGCCCTCGATCTCGCTGATTCCGCTGGCCCCAGATGTCCTTTAAACCCCAGCCCCCTGATATCATGCTGTATTGTGTATACACACAACAGAGATGGGCCATTTACACAACTCGAGAGATAAATATGTCTAGACACATTGCAATATGCTGGCGACACAGCCATTATGACAATGTATCCTCGATTTAGGCTTGCAAGGATTGAACCTGTGAAAAGTACGGATGTGAACCCTATTTATGAAAATGTTTATGTCGATTGGGTAAATTGTGTGCATGGAATAAACAAACAAACATAAACACACAGGGGACACCCTGTATGGATGTCTATCATGCTGGAAACTCCTCCGTGCATGAACCTCTACATGCCCCCCACCTTTTCTGCCAAATTGGAAGAGACCTTCAGGGGAAACCGGTGGTGGTGGTGGGGAATTTTTCTTCTCCATTTCTTTTCTTTGACCAGTATGTGAAGCGGGGAAGTTCCCCGCCTCTTTTTTGGTGCAGGCCGCAGTATATCGTCCTCCTTGTAGGTCACACAGTATGAGAACAGAGTCATATTGTCCAGCGCTCCTCTGGCTGCCCAGTGGGGCATCTCATGAGATGCTTTGCCGCAGCTCCAGAATACTGTCCACTGAAGCTGTAACTCTTTTCATGACTGTGTCACCACCAGGGAAGGAGGCCTAAAGCGGCATGTTGAGCTCCCATAACAGGAGGCACGACTGAGCAATTTGGCATGAAGATCACCCAAGACCCCACACATTTACACTGTCCTTTGTGTCATGGCGAGTATCACCGTTCCTTGCTCTATGACATCTCTTTCTATGGTCGATCCTACACCGTTTGTCCTGGTGCCAACAACTCACTACTTTTGCTGTTATGAGCTCGTTTTGTCCAAAATTTAAAGCTAATTTGCATATATTTCCCAGCATTCCAGCACCCCTCATCCATTATGGCCTCCATGGCTTCAATACCCAAAACCCGGCCATCCAATAGTCTCCTTGTCTCCGCACATGTGACTCCAAACAACCAATCCCCAGTCTAAATTCTCCCCTAAATGCCTCCCTTTCCTCTGTCAATCATCTGCAGGGGGAGGAGAACCCCCAAAGCCGAGTTGGAAAAAGCCCCATCTGTCATAAGCACTCAGGGAGGCCAGCCCCAAATCCTCAGAGCCCGACAGAGATTTTAAAAAGACAAAAAACAGATAAACCTTCTGGTCTCTCCCCCCCCCCCCGCTCAGACAATTTCCCCCCTTTTCCTTGTGCAGCCCTCGGTCTCGCTGCATCCGCGGACCCCAGATGTCCTTTAAACCCCAGCCCCCTGATATCATGGTGTATTGTGTGTACACACAACAGAGATGGGTCACTTACACAACTCGAGAGATAAATATGTCTAGATACATTGCAATATGCTGGCGACAGAAGTCACTCTGTGACAGTTCCGGAGACACTTGTATCCTTGGCTTTTGTGACTCGGTAACAGTTTGCAAACATGCAACCTGTGGTAGTTAGTGCTATGCATTATGTCTATCTAATGTCTCTATTTCTGCGTTTTTGTGCCCGTGCACAGAAAAAAAACCTCACACACGTGTGTGTATGCAAAGAATAGGATAAAATCCATTTGTCAAAGAGGGGGGCACGTCATACACGGGAGAGCAAAAAAAAATTAGTACGCTCTAGGACTTTGGAGGACTAAAGAGAAGGGCATTCTTTCAGCCAATCAGGAGACAGAGGAATGAGAGAACGGGTTTGAGAACGGATAAGAATACCACACACACCTCTGTTGGAACGTTCTCAGAACGTTACAGCTCGCTGGGAACACATTCAATCTGTACCCTCCTGGAACACATGTAGAACACATTTAGAACATTCTCAGAACCCAACTGGAACACATACGTGCAGTATTCTTAAATGTGTTCTGTTCTCATCACGTTCTGAGAACGTTCTCAGAACGCAGTGCGGTAATCTTCCATGTGAACAGAAAGTTGAATGTGATAGAATATGGGTCATTTCATGCTACACAATTTTAGTGGCATTTTAATCACCATGGCAACATCCTATAGCATTTTTACATCCATAGTTTAAGGAGGGGTGTTTAGAATCGCCTCACCAAACTACAAACCTCATGGAAGAGATCAGAATTTTGCATACATATCATTTGGCCTGTAAGAAAGCTCCTTGTGATGTCAAATAGAAAGTCATGGATGTTGTAATCTAAATTCCAATATTCTCTTGCAGTCCATTCATTATCCAGTAAACAGCAAGACTCACTTCTTTGCAGCAGGCAGTATTCACTGAGAAAATATATAATTCCCTTCTTAAAGGTAAAGGTAAATGTATTCCTCATTGACAAGGTTGTCAAGTCATGTCTGACCATAGGGGGGTGGTGCTCATCTCTGCTACTAAGCCAAAGAGACAGCATTGTCAGAGACTACTCTGTGACCATGTGGCCAGCATGATTGCACAGAATGATATTTACCTTCCCACTGGAGTGTTACCTATTTATCTACTTGTATTTGCATGCTTTCAAAATCCTAGGTTGGCAGAAGCTGGGACTAGTGATGGGAGCTCACCTCATCATGTGGCACCCAGGCTTTGAGCTGCCAACCTGCTGATCTTTGAATTAACAGAGTCAGCATCTTACCAGGCAGAAAATGCTTGATTTCTCTCTCCTAACCCCAAACATGGCTATGTTGAGGATGGAAATTCTTGATTCTTCCACTTCTTGTTCGATGTCAAGGAAAAGGCATTGCTATTCCTGTAATGTCAAAAGATTTTATTCTGCCTTGTTGTATATTTTTAAGATAATGTTATAAAACTCAATAAATATGATTTTAAAAAAAGATTAAGAATTTTTTACTCAAAAAGGATGGGAAACTGTGCAATGTTTAAAAACTGTCAATTTTCAAGAAACCCATGCAGTTTTACTTGGAATTGCACAACTTTCATTTTGCATAAATTTTTGAGAAAGAAAGACAAGACAGCACAGGAATTGATGGATTAGATACCAGGAATTAATAAATAAAGGTATACTATGCAGTTGTTCACAGTTGCACAGTTCTGAAATTAGCCCCCATAGCAGTTGTCATCCTGTTTATTTATAATACTAATATTCCAGCTGAATTCTGGCTTCAATAGAAGAACCTAGTCTCTCCCCAAATATTGCTATTGAAGTACAATCAACCCTCCATATTCACGAATTCTATGTCCATGGATTCAACTATCCATGGGCTAAAATTATGCCCCCTCCAAAAAAAATATCAAAAAAGCAAATCTTGGTTTTGCCATTTTATATAAGGGCCACCATTTTACTGTGCTATTGCATGTAATGGATCTTGAGCATCCACAGATTTTGGTATCCATGGGAGATTTTGGAACCAAACACCCCTGCCTGTCAATGGCCCACTATATTATTTCCTCAAACTTTATCTCATATGATATCACTCCACCCAGCCACCTCACCCCACTGACAACCATGACATTGTTCACTATTCTGCATGTATTCTCTGTTCCACAGCTACTACTGAACTTCAAAAGAGAAAAAATCAGGTCAGATTGTTTGCAACAGATCTAGATCTACTCAGAAACACAGTATTACTCATTCAGCGCAAACCTTAGTCATATTAGTACAGTGGGACTTCTAGGGAGTAAGTTGATAAAGGAGAAATCCTAGCAAGCATAATAATAGACCAATAGCAATTTTGAGCAATTCCTATGAACCACAGAGTTAGAGGAACCAACTGTGGAGAACAGCTCATCATACTGAGTATTTATTTTATAGGGACATTATTTCTTGTGCAGGAAACCAGAGGAAATAATGGATTTTTACCTATGGATTTTTGCAGGAAAAACAACATCCTCCCACTCCTGGTCACTGCAGAATAATTATCTGCAACACATTGGCGTATTCAAATAGGAGGAGAATACTGTGTATATATATGTCTTTGCCTGTATCAAAGAAAAAACTACTTTAAATATTTGTTCTTGCATGCAAGGGCAAAACAGAGAAGGACTTACATCCCTAACATAGTCCCTTATTAATGAAAGTAAGTATAGAGTCACAAACTTGGAACCATAAAAGGAAAACTCGCTTTAAAGTCCAAAATGTCATTCAAAACCTTGTATCAAATATGTGTTTTATAGTGTATCCTACTTCTCTCTCTCACACCCAAATGTTCAGCGTGGCACATAAAAGGTATTATAACACACACTATGTGTGAAAACAAGCTACATACGATGAGCACAAGAAAGAAACAGGGAGAAAAATCCTAATAAATCCCGATAGCCTAGAAAATAAATAAAAAAGCAACAAAGTAAGACTGTTAGCAATTTTAATGAACTACAAGCCTTGGAGAAATGATGTCCCTCTATCCCACTGGATGAATGGCATTCTACCAAAAATGTCATCCCCATAAATTCACAAAAATAAATAAATGAATGAATAAAATAACTGTAACACCAGCACTAGAATCATGGGTAGGACTTTCATTTACCTGTGTTGCTTTAAACTCCAAATACAAATGCCTATTTGTTTGTTTTTAAGGCAGGAGGACAGCTTTTGCTGCTAGAAACGCCAACACAAGCATCATTTTATGACAGCATCATAGCAATTTAGCACAAGGAGTCCTTGTTTTATAGAAACTGTTCATTCTCATCAACTGCCATTTAGCCTTACCATCTTTGTCACATAAAATGCTATAGGCAGGAATAGGCTGTGGGGAGGGAGAGTTACAATGAGTGATAGATTATTTCTAGTACTCTTGTGATGGGAGATCCTAAAAAAACAAGTTCAGGGCTTTATTCTACCAGGAAAACAACTACAAGTAAGAAGTAAGAGGTAGCCTTTGACAGTGCTTTCACTAAAAAAGAAAGGATTATATGTGGCATCTTTGGAAATATCTTGACAGCTCTAATTTAGGGTTCCAAACATGCAATTTCAAGCTTCCAGTTTACATTTTCCAGCCTCGAAGAGGTAAGAATTGCCCCAAGAGATTCAGACAAAGCTTATACATTTGTACAAGGATTATGACTAGATCTGTACATTGCATGTAAAATATGGCCATGATACTAATCTATAAAATGGTTTTATGATACTTTGAAGATTTCTCCCCCTGTCCCTTTCCTAGTCATTCAGTGTGGTTACATAACTTTGGCAGATGAAGATATTTTTAATTTTGTGAGATGCTAAATCTTCTCTGTCAGAGAGCTCTGGTGCCACAATGAACTACAAATCCCAGGATTCCATAGGATGGAGCCAAGTTAAAACAGTGCCAAATTGCATTAATTCTACAGTGTGGCAGCAGCCTCAGATGAAAGGAGCATGAAAGCTGGAAGAAAAAACATCAACAATTTACAATATGCAGATGATACCATACCACAAATTGAGATTCAGTACCTCTGGAAGAACAAAACTGTGGTTCCAGTAATGATAGGTACTCTCAGAATAATTCCAAATTGATTGAAAAACACATTTTCAATTAAATTGCCATAGATAGGATCACAACCAACAGCACAATTACAAGTGAAACTCTTTGGAAAATGGCACTTTATCGGATGACACTTCACAGATGCCTGGATTCTTGAACAGAATCTGAATCTGACCTTGCTACTGAAACACCTATGGATTTGAAGCCTCAATTGATTTCCTACCCCTCAAGGATATTTGCATCATTGTTCT
Organism: Sceloporus undulatus; assembly: GCF_019175285.1. NCBI lineage: Eukaryota > Metazoa > Chordata > Lepidosauria > Squamata > Phrynosomatidae > Sceloporus > Sceloporus undulatus. The sequence continues at coordinate 227,667,414 of NC_056525.1, forward strand.
CAATGATATTTGCATCATTGCTCATCCAACTGATCAGAATATATGCAAAAAATCTATCTCGTCCCCACTCTCCTGTAAAAGACCATGCTTCTGTAGAGAAAACTGTGAGTTTCTGTTGTGGGTAATGAGTTCCTGAGGAAAGGAGGTAAAGGAATACGCTTGCAGAAGCAGCAACAACAACAACAAAAGCAGCAGAAATACACTTAGTCATACTTATATCACTAACAGGATGCCACCCCACATTTTTGAAGGGATCCCAGCTGACCTTGAGTCAGCCCTGGTTAGTATTTGAAAGGGAGACCTCCAACAAATATCAGGTGCTATAGGCTATGTTTCAGAGGAAGAGACAGGCAAAACAATCTCTGAGTATTACTTGCCTAAGAAAACCCTTTGAAATTCATGAGGTCATCATATTTTTACAGGCAGCTTAAAAGTACATAAAACACAATAAATACCATGTTTAGGGATAGCTCTCCAGTACATCACCCCTATGCAAAATTAAGTAAGAGGCCCAAGAAAAGGTGGTTCCACCATGAAAATCTTGTACACTATCCATGTTTTGGAACTCATCCTAGACTTAATCATCCCTAATAATTGTTGAGAACAGACAAGTCTGTGTGGAGAGTCAAATTGCTGTGAAATTAAAGATTTTGATAAATGCTAATGATATGTCAGAGAACAATTGAGAAAATTAGCTATCATCTAGCCAAATGCCTGAATCATAACTCAACAAAATAAAAAAGAACAAAGATTGTACCACTCTTAAATCCTGTTTCACTGTTAAAAGTGTTTTAACATTCTCAACAATACACTGAGCGTACAGTTTCCAAAAAACACTATTCTGTGTCCATTTGGAGATTGCACACCCTATTTAAAAAAAAAACAACTTGTTTTCTTTGGGAATGTCAGCTGACCAGGACTAGGAGACATGAAACATCTTGCAGACCCCAATGGCTCATTCTGCTGCTTTAAATCCTGGCTGGAGGGCTCATGACAATGTTAAGTTAATTCTCCGCCACTTCCTAATTCAATCAAAACAGGATGATATCATTTTTCAGTTAAAGACTGGGAGCCCTCAGGTCTTGTTTGACCTTCCAGTTACTTGTCAAACACAGCCAGCTACAGCAAAGCTTCACTATTCCATTCTGGACTTTTAAAAAGGCATTCATACTCTCCTTTGCATGCACCTGGAGGTCTTTGTTCCCGACTGCTGTCACATTATGTTGTGTTCCTTCCAACTCTATAATTTTAAGATTCAAGAATTCTATAGAAATCCCTCTCTTTCTAAACTAAAACCTTACAAGCATCATCCCTTTCTTAAGGATTTCTTGCCCACTGGATTACATCAGTTGCTTCATAGGTAACAGGGGTTTGTGAGCCAGCTCTGAAGGACTGACTTCAATTGTCTGGCAGGACAAATACAAGGCTCCAGTGATGAAAAATTTCGCTATCATTTAGATAACACTGCCCCATAGCAGTCTTTCATGTTGTAGAAGGACCTATTCCCTGTACATGAAAAGCTAGGTTCAGGCATCTAAAGAAACATATGTTCCTAGCAAGTATGGCTAGGAGTGTTAGGGCGTGGAAAGGCGCACTGTGTCCACCACGACCACCTACAGAGTTGAACCACGATGCCAGGATGCCAGGAAGAAGGAATCTGAAGAGATGTCTGAAAAGGTATTCAGGCCAAGAAGGAAAATATTCCTTCACCACTGCAAACGGCCTTAAGCTCCTGGCTTGAGAAATAACAACAAGAGCACTTCAAGCCTTCACTCTACATGAGGGCTTTAATATAAGTTACTTTAATAAATAAATTACTTTGCCAACCAAACAACCATAACAACAAAACAGAGAGGCAGTTACTCTAACACCAACTGTCGTAACTGACACACTCTCTCAGAAGGACTGACAACATCAACATTCCATAATGCAAGTTTCAACTGTCAACTGCCACTGGAACTGTAATAGGTTCCGCTACAGCTCTATCTTGTGGTCACATACATGTCATTTTCTAACAAGGAGACCATATTAAAAGGAAATAACAATTCTTTTCTTTTCTGTGTGATATATTTGAATTTGAATGAAAGTTCTCTCTTAAAAGCCCTGGGTTACCTTTACACAGTAGTGTTGACAGTTACTGGAACCTATCTGTTGTGGTTCAAGAAAACACATCAATAACTGAGCTGTAATTATTATGTGGTCCACTGTTGCATCAATAAACATTTTGGGTCTCATCTTTTTAATACAGTTATGACATTAAAGGGATATTGTGTAATCATTTTTTGGATCAAGCTGCATTTAAAATCAATGTTTGTAATGTTTGGTCAGGTCTGTTGCTGTTTGAGTATGTGTGTCCATGTGCTTTCTCTTGTTTTTGTCTTTTGCTTTCTTTTCCTTTTCTGATTATATTGATTTATTGTTATTGTGCATTGCTATATATTTTAAAAAATATACCTCATCACACACAAATATAATTCTTACATATAATACAGGTTTAATTATGAAAACATCAGAAATTACATATTATTAACATAAATTATAGGTACTATCTCCCATACGATGCCTCCTGGATGCAAGACTTCCAGGACATCCCTTTTAACGGTAGATTCAACTACTGTAAACTGCAGATAGTTCCAATGTGATTCCTCTTAACAGTAGGCACCTGACTACTTTTGAGTCATTCCTGCTGTGCTCCCTCTTGCTCCCTCTTTCTCTCCCTCTTTTGTACCAAGTGAAACCAAATGGTGCATTGAGTCCAGCTAATCACAGCTGCTAGCTTTTGTTCAGACAATTGTCCTCCTCCCTTTCCTTTCAGCTCAGGCGAAGAACTGACAGCCTGGTGAAAAGGCCATGAAACACAAAATGCTGCAGCCTTATATAATAAACACAAAACACAACCTTACAAATTAAAGGACACAGATAGGAATAAATTCAAATTTGGTTTGCCCATGAATGAACTTCTGTGTCTTTACTTGATTACTCTGTTGGCAGAATCACGCAACCCTTGTTTCACCAAGTCACAAAACTTTATTTTTTTTTTTGTTTTGTTTTAATCTTTGTTCTTTCTTCACTGCATATTACTGTGAACATCCTCTGGAACTCTCAAGAAAGGCTAGACTGGTTCCCTCTGTGCTTTCCTTTCACTGGCAGGCAAAAAGCTTTTTGTTTCAACAGGCTATTAAGGTCTAAGCAAGGGAGCTTCATAATGTTATAGGCCCGCACACTCTGGAACCTCCATATGTATGAATGGCACCATCTTTACGTTGCACTGGCCATATGTGGCGTGATGCCTCCGCACTGCCAGGTGCCGTGCTTGCATCTTGGACATGTCACAGTGCACCAATGGTGCACTGGTGATGTTGTCCTGGCGCGCCAAAAAGAACTGTTTTTCCGGGTTCTTTTTGGTCTGGAGGAATGCTGCACAGTTTGGATGCTGCAGTGTCCGTCCGGATGGAAACTGGGCACCTCCAGCCTGTCACTTTGGGGCATTCTGGATTGCACCTTAGTTATCTTTTTAAACTTTTGTATGTCTTTCAGATGATTTGTCTTGTTTTATGTGGTGATTTTAATTTTTTGAAAAAAAATATTGTGAAGGTTTTTAACTGACTTAGTCTGGGAGCTGTCTTTGATTCCATTTGGGAGAAAGGCAGCATACAAGTAAAACAAGCAAACAAATAATAAAATAAATAAATAAATAATGCATAATCCCTCTTCCCACTGTATAATGTTCTGAAACTTTCTGTCCTTTTGGTTAAAGGTGTGCATCAGGGCTTTGCTATACAAGTCACTAAATTTTAAACAGATTCGTACTTTCACCAGCACTCTCCAATCACTACATTCATGGGCTGGGATTATGTGAAGTCATTGGTATTATGTAACCAGTTATTTCTTGCATCTTTTCAATCATTTGCAAGATTTAGCTACTAATAGCAGATTTTTGAAAGGGTCATCACAGAGGTTGGGTTGTTGTTGATTGTCATCTGAGTTTATTCTCTGTGAGTCTTTGCTTCTTCATTACCAAGCCTTTGTCTTATTGAATAGCCTGTTTGTCATTCTTGTTAATTGTGGAAGTACAGTGAAAAAATAATTAGAGAGGACAGTCCAAGGAACATGTCCAGTGGCCAAAGGACATTGACCATCCTCCTCCAGTCACTGAGTAGGACAATAGTAAGGGTAGACTGGATTAACATGGGGAAAGGCATGGGTAGCTGCGCACTGAAACAGTTATGTTACAATCCCCTTTGTTCATGATATATTGTAATAATAATAATAATAATAATAATAATAATAATAATAATAATAATTTTTATTTATATACCGCTTTTCCGCAGATCAAAGCGGTGTACAAACAATTAAAAAACCATGAAAAACATTGCATAAAATAGATAAAATCCCATAATAAAACCGTGCAATCACAAACATTTTAAACACAATCGTTCACACTCACCCTATGTACCTTAATACTCACCTACCCTCATAGAATCACTTTGTTCACTCTTAGCCATACCTTCAGCTTGCTCTTTCAATTCACCCTAAATGAATTTCACTCTCTTTATTCTTCCTTAGTTGAACTTCACAGAATATGGTAAAGAACTTTGGGAATACCCACTTGCCTAGAAATCTCCTCCATTCTCAACTTTCTACAGACTAAGGCCCGGTACAGATTGGGGGAAAGGGGTAGCCAGAGGCAGGAGCAGAATGATTATTACTGTGCAGTGTTATAACAGCAAAACATAATGAAATGCAAAGCCTGGCTAGAAGCATACATATGATCATATTAAGGCTGAATTTGTCCTACTGAAGGTATGTGTATTTCAGTAACATGGAAGGAAATAGGAAACAAAGAAATGAAAAAAGGAAAGCAAATTATAAGTTATCATTAGTTAAATTTGTTATGATTTGTTAAAGATTTCCACCATCATTTCATCAGAAGATCACTTTTAAATGTTTGGTTAAAAATTAAGAAACAATTCTATAAAGAGACACCAATGTAGGTGTCATCACAAGAGGCCTTTCTATATAGATCAAAAAACAAGGATGATCAATGGTTAAAATACAAGGAACATATAATACAAGGAGAAGAAAAAACCTATGTGATCAAAACGTTAAAACAACTGAAAAAAGAAGGTTTCACTATTCATTGGTTTACATATAATCAAATATTAGAACAATTTAAAAAAAGATAAAAAGTTAATAGGATTTACAAGAGAGGAAAATGAGATAGATAAAATAATTATGGATAAAGGGAAGAATCATATATGTAATGCTATAAAATTCTAAAGACAAAGAACCTAGAGAATGAAGCTATAAAACATGTAATGGTAAAATGGGCACAGGATATTGGTGAACCCATTCAATTGGAAACATGGGAAGAAACTTGGAAGGTTACTAATAAATTCACCTTGTGTCAAGACTATAAATAATTTTTTTAAAAAAAATGATGTACCGATGGTATATGTCTCCTTCTAAATTGAATTGAATTTACAAAACAGGAAATATAAAATGCCAGAAACCAGAAGGAACATTTTCCCACCAATTCTGGAAATGTCCAATAGTAGAAAAATACTGGAGGAAAATACAGGAATTGATGGAGGAGATACTTCAGATTAAAATACCATGACAGTCTCAAATATTTTTATTAAATATGACCAGCAAATTAAAATTAGATAAAAAGACTTTGCAAGTTACATTGTATATGATCACATCCATGAGGATGCTATATGAAAAATACTGGAAAAAAGAACAGACTCCCCCAGAAGAAAAGTGGTTTGCTAAGCTGAGAGAGGCAATGGACAAAGGCGCGTTACCGACCGCCCCAAAGTGGGCGGTCTGCCACCACCATCATTAGCTAAGCTGAGAAGCCCCGGCGACCACGAAGCTTCCTGGCCCAGCTAAAAAGGAGCGCCGAAATAGTGCTCCTTTTTGGCCCCTGGAAGTGGCGCTTTGAGGCGCGAGGCGCGCATTCACGGCGTCACTTCCGCTGCACCACATCCAGACATTGTGCGTCCAAGACATAAATATGGCGGCGCCCGTGTGGATGGGCGCCACCATATACTACGCGCTCTGCGCGTCCTAGGAATGGGGCTGGTTAGGAAGGTGAGACCCTTCCTAACCCTTGCATGCCCCTTGCTAAGCCTAGGATGCGCGGAGCGCGTAGTAAATGGCGGTGTGTAACGCACCTCAGATATTTTAACATCCATTATGAATGATATGTCACTGAAATTGACGGAAGAGAATTGGAACTCTCTAAAAATATATGGGGAAAAACAGCTGGAATTTTGATTAGGACGATACCTTATTTTTTCTTTCTTTCTGTATTTTGGGATATAGTTATGATATAACATTGGAAACAATCGAAATATAAAGAACTGAAAGGTACAAGATTTTGGTGTAAAGAAATTAAAAGGAGATTTAGAAACTAGATAATGTTAATGTGATCTTAAGTGATTTAGGAAGATTCATAAAAAAAGGTTACAAATAAGTTTGTTGACATCTTTCTATGTTGTTTTATGTTGTTGTTTTTTATGTTGTTGTTCGTGTTGTCTGTTTATATGTATATATGACAGTTTACTTTGTATATAGATAAATAAATGTGCTCCTTCCAACTGTGGTTTACCACCACTGGATTCAAATTCAGGGCAAGGTACCTTACAACTCAAAAATCAGACAGCCCCAAAGAAGTGGCGTCCCGGCGCCCCTTTCAGCACCAGATCAGGGCTGCAGCAACCGCACACTATGGCCCCAATCCAGCAATTTGCCAACCCAAAAAAGGGCCTGCAAAATGCTGCTCCTTCTTAAAATGGCAAAAAGCTGCCCTTGTGGCCACCGCAGTGGCTTTTCACCATTTCTTCTGTGGAGCATATCTAAACGCTGTACCAAAGAAACAGTGTGACGCTGCCCACCATGTGGTTGGGCATGCAGCGTGACACCAGCATCAGGGAGGAGTCAGGGCAGCCAGTGTGCAGTCATCACGCAACCACTCCAGCCCGATGCTGGTGTTTAGTGCCAGTCTGTTTAGCCCGTTATTCTCTCAGCCATACCAGTTATCATTTTCTTAAATACAAATATGCCACATAGTGAAATAAAAACAATTTTTCAGATGGGAGAAGGCTTTCATTTCAGATGGTTCCTTTCAACATACTCTGAAGGTTTCAAGAGGTTAGGATTATACATTTAGAAAAGAAACACATTTAGCTTTTCTATTTAACATTATGTATTGTCAGGTGTAAGCCATCTCAGACTTCAGAAAGAATGAAATCCATTATTTTATTTTGCTGCTTATTACTTTTAAACTGATATGCATTAAATATAGCATTTCCTTTAATCTGTTAACTAAATGCATTAATGTACCAACAGTACTATAGTTACCCTTTCCAATCACAACAGGTATGGATACTCTGAAAGAGCACTAAGGGGCTTTGTTGCTACGGAAACCGTATTCTTGATACCTGTATTTTTAGATGCTTTCTGCCTTTTGGAGAAAAAAAATTCTCACAAGGGATAAGATGGTAACACTGCAATACAAAAAAGTGTGTGTGTGTGTAGTTTTAAAGGATCTATCCAAAAGCTTGTCTTTTACAGGTGTTCATTTATTCACATTTAACTGAGGATAAAGACTGGTATGTGCATATAAGTCCCAAATGTCAAACCTAGGCAGTGTTTTGTGTACAGCTTTGTGACTAATGCAGATCTTCACATTCAATGAACAGAAGAGCATGACATTTGCCTGGGAGGGTGGCGCCACAATAAAACAAGAGCCAATTGTGGAGGAAAGGCCACAACTTTATTAATGCAAAACCAGCAACCAAAGGTAGGGTTGGCCCAAAAGCATGATTTCTGGATCATCGTACAACCCGCTGTTGTAAGATAAGGACAAGTCATATATCAGCAAGACATTGGAATGAGCTAGGGGCTAATGTAACACCCTCTCATATCTGTGCAACCTACAGATTGCATTTAATAATAAAGCCCCTAGTCACCGGGAAGCGGTGTCACGTTATAGAGTGGGGCTGCCCGCCTCCCAGAGCAACCCTCTGGAGGCGGAAGTCCCTCCTTTTCACTCCCTGGCCACCAATCACAAGGCAGCGCGCCCCAGCAAAGCATGCTGGGGTGCGTCAGGAGCCTTGCGTCGCCGGCGCTGGTGGCAACACGGCCTGCCCACTCAGTCGGGCGGCCGCCTTTGTGTGTGGGGCATTACATGCACAACTGCACCCCCTATTTAGCCTCACATGACAGCAGGTGAATGCCTTGCATGGTATACTAGATTGTGTATGCCAAAAGCTTTTAATATTAAAATTAACTTCTGGTCACTTACTCTTTGGGAGGAAAGACTTTCTGCTCCATCCTATACAGAAAATTGACGAGATGGCCTTTTTAACTAAATATAAAATAAAACAAAATTGGATATATGGAGTTATGTCCATTTCAGATCCAGTAAAGAATTTGTATAAGCCCCCAGCTGTGGAGCAGGAGCATCTAAGGCTTCAAAGCCAGCCTGCTACCCTTCCTGAGTCACCAGCTGTGGAGGAGGAGTATCTGAGGTTTCAAAGCCAGCCTCTCACCCCTTCCAGAACCACCAGTTGTGAAGGAGGAGCTTCAGCAGTTTGAAAGCCTTTATTGCCTGGACTTCAATTCTAATTACCCTTTCTTGATCTCAGAAATTTACTTGACTACAGTTTTGTAGCTTCTGGAGTGACTCAGAGGTTAGTTCACTCAATGAAAACTGAATTTAGTCAGTATAACTTCTTGTGAGTTCCTTTCTCATTTGGTTATTTTACCCATCAGACTCCTGGTTTCTTAAGGTGAAAATGTTACTGAATTTCTCTGAAGATGCCAGCCACATATGCTGGCAAAATGTCAGAAAGAAACTCTGCTAGAACATGGCCACATAGCCTGAAAAACCCACAAAAAAAACTATGGATGCCGGCCATGAAAGCCTTCGACTTTACAGTGTTACTGAATGCTGTCAGCTATATTTTTCAGTTTTGCCATTGCTACATTTTTGTTCTTGATCGTGAATCTCTTCCTTTTCATGGCCCCATGCATCTCTCCTAATTTGATCCCCATTTAGCCTCTTCCTTTCTCTCAGTTTCCATTTTTCTGTTCATTTTGGAATTGTCACTCTGCGGCCCCAAAAGCGGCAGCAATTCGTGACCTTCTTCTTTCTAAATCCTTTAATCTCCTCACTGAAATCTGGCTCACGAGCCATACTGCTACCTCTGTAGCCCTCTCTTTCGGTAGACTTTCTTTCATTTACACCAGCCATTCTGAGGGTAGAGTGGGGGGGGGTTGGTGTCTTACTATCCAATTCCTGCCAGTTTCAAGTTCTGGCTTTCCCTCCAAGCTATTGATTCTCTTTGTTTCAGTTTCATTCCATTAGACTTTTCTTTCTTCTATAGCTGTGGGTTGTGGTTATCTATTGCCACCCAGTTCCTTTCTGACTTTAAGTAATGGCTGTCATTATTTCTATCAGATGCAGTCTCTCCTTGTTAGAATAGTAACAAGCTCTACACTTGAGCCATTATAGGGTTAATAACAATTTCAGGGTTAATGGAGAGCCACTGAGAACACAGATGACCTACAGCTGTATATGCATAGCTCTAATGAACTTTAGAGTCTTAATAAGGCTAGCTTTGTAGTGAGCCTTCCCCCTTCCCTCTTTTGCTCCCTCTATTCTTAACCTTCTTTTCTGTTGCATTCTAATTGTGTTATTTGCTTATATTGTATAGTTTGTATTATTTGCTACTTGTTATTATTATGTTTGCCATTACTACTATGGTTTATTTTGTATCTTTGATATATATGGGTTTTGTATGATTCTGTTGCATATATTGTTTGTTACTCTTTTGAAGTATTTATAAATAAAGCCTTATTTATAGTACCTTGTCTCAATTAGTCTCTTTTCAAATCCATTGTTCCAATACTTCTTTGATTTTAGACGACTTCAATATCCACTTGGAGGATTTCAAGAACCCGACGACATCATGCTTTAGTTGTCTCCTAGCTTCTTTTGGCCTTCAACCTCATTCTAATCTTGCAACTCATTCACTTGGTCACTGTCTTGACCTAGTTCTTGTTGCAAAATGTTTTATCTCTGACTACCTGGTAAATGATTTCCTGTTATCTGATCATTATTTATTTTCTTTTACTCTTGCTTATACTCCACCTCCTTGTCATATTGTTCAATGTTATTTTCACAACCTCCAGTCTGTTAATCAGTCAGAGCTTGGATTCTTTTCTCTCTTCTCTAAATCTTGGGGACTCTGCCAATTCTGCAATGCCTTTTTTAAACCCCACTCCTTCATAAACTCTTGACAGCTTTGCCCCTATATCTGTATGCATATCTCCTTTTATGACCAGGCCTCAGCTCTGGCTTACTCTTACCTTTTGGTTTCTCTGTTCCTGTTCTCCAGTAGGTGAATGTCTGTGAAAAAAGCCCAGGGAGTGGGTTGATTTCATTTCTTAAAATTTTATTTTGTCATCCTTTTCGCATGCACTGTCCATGGCAAAACAGAACTATTATAAATCATTGATCTGTGCCAATAAGAAGTACCCACAGTGTTTGTTCTCCACTTGTAACACTTTGCTAAAACCTTCTCCTTCTTTTTCTTGTATTTTTCTTCTAATGATTTTGCTACCTATTTCACCAGCAAGATTACTACTATTTATTCTAAGATTGTTCCTCCTATTTCTTCAGCTACTGCTAATCTTGAATCACTTTCAACTAAAAAAAAAATTTCTGCATTTTCTCCTGTCTCTTTGGATGAACTATCTATGCTGCCGAACTCTTCCAAACCCGCAACTTGTTCTCTTGATTCAATTGCTTTTCATCTTCTAATTTCTGCTGCTCCTTCCTTTCTACTCTTGCTTCTCTGCATCTTTAATCTTTCTCTCTCTACTGGCTCCTTCCCCTCTGCTTTTAAACATGCTTTACGCGCATTACAGATGCGCCAAAGCGGCGTAGTAGGGTTGACTCGGTGCGTATTATTGTTGAGAAGGGGCGTCCCTTCCGGATGCCCCTAACCCTAATACGGACTGAGTTCGTACAAAATGGTGGCACCCGTTCCACATGGGCGCCGCCATCTTGACGTAGTGGATGCATTGCGTCCACACATTGCACGGCACATGATGCCGCGAGTGCACCATTGGCGCCTCACGACATCATAATTGCGCTGCAATGAGAAGCTGGGGCTCCTCCGAGTTGCAAATGACAGTGGCGGCAGACCGCCAATTTTGGGTGGTCTGTAACGCGCCTTAGTTTCTCCATTCTGAATTTTTTTCTTGACCCTTCTTCTTTATCTGGCTATCGTCCTATTTCCCCTCTTCCTTTTCTATCTAAGGTTTTGGAATGGGTGGTTTATTCTTGCTGTCTTCAGTTTGTTGAGGTTAATTCCATCTTAGATCCTTTTCAGTCCAGTTTCTGCCCACGGCACTCTACAGAAACAGATCTTACAAAGATCTTGGATGATCTTTGCAGGCCAAGGCTAATGGCCTTTATTTTTTCCTTGATCTGTCTGCAGCCTTTGACACCATTGATCACTGTCTTTTCGTTCATATTATCTCTGACTTCGGGTTCTCGGACTCTGTTCTTAACTGATTTAAATCTTATCTGTCAGACAGATCTTTTGAGATGGTCACTGCTTCATCTCCCATCCCGTTGTCTGTTGGAGTTCCACAAGGCTCTGTTTTGGGTCCCTTATTGTTTTCTCTTTACACACTGTTTTTAGGCAAACTCATTAATTCCTTTGGATTTTCTTAGCGTCTGTATGCCAATGACACTCAATTGTATCTTTCAACCCTTGATCTTTCTCTGGGTCTCAAACAGCAAGTTTCTTCATGTCTTGAAGCTGTTTTTAAGTGGATGCAGCAATGGTGCTTGAAGCTCAGTATGTCTAAGTCTGAGCTTCTTGTTTTTCCACCAAATCCTATAGTTAAATATTCCTTTTCTATTCTTGTTGACAATATCTCTATTCTGTGCAGGAAGCCTGCAGTCTTGGTTTCATTTTTGATTCTTCCTTGTTGTGTATCCCCCAGATTCAGGCTACAGCTAAGGCATGTAGATGTCCATCATTCACCTGCATGCATCATCAGTTCTGCTCACCGCTTTTACCATATTTTCCCTTTATTTTCATCCCTACATTGGCCCCCCTCCCTTTCCATATTTATTATAAACTGCTGTTTATGACTTTTAAAGTTCTGCATAGGCTGGCCCCTCCTTATTTATGAGATCTTCTTTCCCCTTACCTTCCCATTCACACTATCTCTTCTGGGAATCAAGGAATGTTATCCCAGCCAAGGATTTTCACTTCTCCAGCCTGCATCCACCCCTTTTCACTGGCTACTCCTCACTCCTGGAACCTCCTTCCCTCTTGAGCATGGTTCATCACCTCTTTACCCAGCATTAAAGCTGAGTTAAAGACAAGACTGTTCAGGGAAGCATTCCCTGGTATCACATGATTGTTATCCTAGGTTTATTTTTATTTGTTGCTTGCTATATTTCATTATTTAATGTAAATATGTATTAATATGTATTATATTTTATTGTTTTTAGAATGTATGCCATAGGCAGGTTTATTTAATTTTATTCTATTTTTAACTGATTGTATGTACAGCACTGTGTAAATTTACAGCACTATATAAATAAAGCTATAATAATAATAAGTTGACCAGGATCATAAGTGCAGGATCATAGACTCATCACAGAATTGGAAGAGGCCCCATGGGCCATCAGGTCCAACCCATTGCTCAATGTAGGTTATCCAAATATAGTATCCCTGAGCATGTAGCTATCCAGCCTGCTTTTGAAGACATCCAGGAAGGATACTGCGATCATGTTTCACTCTTGCTGAAATGATCATATAAATTAAGAATTTCCCATGTTGTCTTTTTGGATCTGTGCCTCCATTAATATTTAAAATTCTTTTAATTTGGGCATGTATCATAGTCCCATATTCTTTTGCCTTTCTACATTTCCACCAGCAATGAAGAAAAAATTCCCAACTCTGTTTAGTATTTCCAGCATAAAATTATTATTTTCTTATTTATTTTAGCTAATTTAAACGGAGTTAAATACCACTGGAATTGCATTTTAAATAAATTTTCTCTTATATCGTAATTCAGAGTGTATCTCATTCTTTTATTGCATTTTTTTCCATTTGTATCAATTGTATATTTTGGCTCATATCTTTAGCCCATTTAACCATGCATTCCTTTATATTTTCATCTTCTATTTCATATTTTAATATCAATTTATATAATTTCAAATTTATATAATTTCAAAATTAACCAATTCAGCCACTGCATCCCTGGGTTACATATGCAGAAATAGCAAAGATGGAACACAGAGAGTGAACAATGAAAACAGAAACAGAACTAAGTAAAGAAGGACATACTGCAATTGGCTTTTATACAGGAAGGTAAAAGAAAGATGCAACCAAGACATAAAGTTATATGGTATTGATAAGGCAGAATCAGAATCTGAAAAAAATAGTTACATCTAATTAGATTTTAACTAAGATTCTACTCATCAATGTTAAATCTAATTTATCCCAACATTTTAATTCATTTTTATTTCTTTCTAAGCTATTTCATAATTATTTTTAAACAGATTAGTTTGCTTAGTTGTTAAGGTAATACCCAGATATTTTACCTTTTTTCCATATGGAAATTGCTTTTTGAAATCAGATCTTGTTTATTTCTTTCAAATAAATTCATAGTTAATGTTGTTTTGGCTTTGTTTGTCTTAAATCCTGATATTTCAACACATTTCTTAAATTTTGATATCAAATTATCTATATTTTCTAATGGATTTCCTAAGGTTATGAAAAAGCACAATCTGAGAAACCAAAATATGCCTGTCCTATGTTATTACTTATATAGTGCTGCTGTAGAGCCAGTGTTGTGTTGTGGTTTGAATGTTGGATATCAGTTCTGGGCAAATCCCTGCTCAGCCATGGAAATTTACTGGGCCAGCTGGGGCACATCACACACTGCCAGTATTAGAGTAAGACAGTGTCAAACCCCTTGTGAATAAATCTTGCCAAGGAAATCCTATGATAAGTTTACTAAGGGTAAACATAAGTCAGAAATTACCTAAAGGCACACAACAACAAATATTGTTGCAAGAAGTAAAGTCTCTGTGGTAGAAGGTCATATTAGATTTCAGTTTGGGACAGAAACTAGAGGGGACTTTTTGATCATCCATGAAGCTCTGCTATCGCTGCATGCTCCTTATCTCCCTCCACCATTACCACTAGTGAGAAGACTTCAATGTATCTGATGTGGAAACAGGACACCTGGCTGCAGTCACATGGCCACGCACCCCATCTCCACATCAGACACATTGACAGGGTCTTCTCACTAGTGGCAATGGCAGAGGGAGTTGATGGGCAAAAAGGACAATCTGGTCTGCTGCAGCCAAAAGGTAAAGTTAGTCCCTTGATATGAATGTCTAGCCATAACTGACTGTAGGGGATGGTGCTCATCTCCGTTTCTAAGCTGAAGAACCAGCATTCTCCAAGGACTGCTATGGTGATCATGTGGCCAGCATGACTGCACCAAACACTGTTACCTTCCCAGTTAAGTGATATCTATCTATCTACTTGCATTTACATGCTTTTGAACATCTAGGTTGGCAGAAGCTGGGACTAGTGACAGAACCTCACCCCATCATGTATCACTCAGGCTTTGAACTGCCAACCTTCTGATCATCAGAATTTGCATCTTAACCACTAAGCAAACGAGGAATCATTTTGGTCTGCCCCTTTGACCCAGGATTTGGCTGGACTGACCAGATCCATGTCTGGTCTGCCTGATCTTGGCCCAAGGCTAATGGCCCGCATCATCCAAACACGACGATCCAAGGCAAGAGGGAAAATGGACTTTTTGACCAAGTCTGCAAAAGCTCATGCTACCAGCTTCTTTCTTTCACTTTGTCTCAAATTTGCTGCATGATCCATTTGCATACTGATTTTCCAGACTAACACTGCAATGTCTTTGACTTTCATCCCAATATTGATTTCCTGAAACAATAAACGTATGTTTTCATCCTTTTTTTAATCTTAGAAGAACATCCTGATTATTTTCTCCTGTTTTCTACCACAAGCTCATATTACAATGACTATGCTGCACTCTGCTTGATATAGACACCAAATAATCCTACACAGATGTCATTTGCCTATTGGTATGGCAAGTAACTCCATATCCCTGGAGGTGATAGATGTTGCATTTGTGGAAATGCCAGTATGAAAAATCTAGTGCATTATTTACTCTGCTGACTAATATATGTTCATACCAGAAAACATTTTTGTGTTATTGTGTATCAATGTAGTAGATGCATGGACTATAATATAGTAATGGACCTGCTCTCTGATGAACACTCTCATATATCTCATCAAGTTGCACTGAAGGCATCTGCAGCTAAGAAAATCAGAGCAAGAACCTTGGGGGAGCTGCCAATATACTGTAAGGGAGATTCAAAGATTAGAAAGAATTAATTTCCTGAGTAATTGTAGCAATTTGGAACTTGAATGCTTTAACATGGATTATGTAACATGTAATTAGCATTTATGTGTTATGGCACAGGGCATGCTAATGGACAGAAAAAGGGCCACATTTGAGAGTAACCTTAGTATTGCTAAGTTTTAGGGTGTTTCAAAACCCAAATGTCCTAGTACATTATTTTATCCTAGTCTGGCCACTGTAATGGACTGGAGGAGGGCAACAAAAACGTAATCCAGACAGAGGTGTTCCTAGTCACTTGAAAGACATATCCATGAATAGGGATTCAGCCTGCCTTAGATGGGGTTATTCTCCCCCAGAAAACTCGTGTTTGTAGTTTGGGGGTACTTCTGGATTCAGCACTGAGCCTGGAAGCCCAGGTATCAGCGATGACCAGAAGTGCTTTTGCACAGCTAAAATTTGTGTGGCACTTGCTCCCATTCCTGGAGAATCTGGCCATGGTGATACATGCCTTAGTTACATACCATCTCAATTACTGTAATGCACTCTATGTGGGGCTGCCTTTGAAAAGTGCTCAGAAACTTCACCTGGTCCAAAGAGCAGCAGCCAGGCTGTTAACTGGAGCTGGCTACAGGGAGCATACAATTCCCTTGTTGCAACATCATCAATGGCTGCCAGTTAATTTCCAGGCACAATTCAAAGTGCTTGTGTTTACCTATAAAGCCCTGTACAGCTTGGGTCCAGGCTATTTGAAGGACCATATCTCCCTGTGCGAGCCCCCCCCCCCCGAGAATTGAGATCATCCAGAGAGGCCCATCTCTCTGTCCCACCACCCTCTAAGATGTGTTTGGTGAGAACAAGAGAGAGGGCCTTCTCAGTGGCTGCGCTCAAGCTTTGGAACTTCCACCCTAGAGAGGTCAGGATGTCTCCATCCCGGCTGTCCTTCTGGTGGCAGGTAAAGATTTTCTTGTGCCACTAGGCTTTTGCAAATTGATAAGGACTGGGAATGATGTGCTAATTAAATTTTAAGATTTGTATTTTTAACACATTCTATTTTAACTCATAACTGTTTTAACTTTTAAATGGTTTTTTAAAATTTTATATTTATACATTTTTATGTTGTATTGTTTTTTAAATTGTATTGTTTCAAACCAGCTGTTCACCGCTTATATTGGGAGAAAAATGGGATATAAGATGATAATAATAATAATAATAATAATAATAATAATAATAGATTATGCATTTATTTTTTCCTTCTGTAAATACCTTATGCCTGCACTTTTCTTAACAGATACACCTTTATATTTTCTCACTTTTGCAAAGGATTATGGCCAATTACTTCAGCTACAGGCAATGATGAAACCCTAATATTTCAAACTGTAACTCACTTCAATTACATACTTCAGTTATCAATTCAGATACTCAGATACATGGGGTGATGAATGAGGACCATTGGAGGTAAAATACAGCCCATTTGCCACCTTTGCTCAAGTCCATCACCTGTTGATGTGTGTTGGATTACCATTGGACTTTCAGTTGGCAGAGGTATTTTGTGACAGTAGCTTATTTGGGATGTTTCTCCACAAGACATTTTAACAATGTCAGTCAGAGAAGGATATTTTCTTCTTCACTTCCTTTTGCATGAATCCTTCTACTTGTACCATATTTATATTGCATGCAAACAAATAAGTCCAGCAATTAATTACAAGGAAAATGAAGATGAAACACTAATGAACTTTGAACTCATTAAGAAAAGCAGTGAGGGGCTCAGCAACATGATAGCTGTGGGTAATTGCTTTGAAAATTGACAGGCTAATATGTTTCTTAATCTGACAGCTTTGAAACTAATAACATTCTCTGGTGAAATTACAATAGAAGGATTTTGTGTTGCACATTAAATAATTTCCGGTAGTTGAGATTAACATTTAAAAGGGTGGATTTAGTACTCAGCACGTATATTGGGTTGAAGTCCTTTGCTAAAGGGTTCTACCAATAAAGCACACATTTAGTTATACCAGAATATTCCAACAGACTAGATGATGTGTCCCCATCAAGAACAGACTTCTCATTTTTAAGGCCCAAACAGATGGGCCAAATAGAGTGGTTTCCAGCTGCTTCACAGGTGTGGCATTTATTAGATGACACACACCACCAAAGGGGCAAGAAGCCCGTAGCCATTGGGAAAAGAGACAGATTTAATCCGAGACCAAAATTCAAAACCCCATCATGTGAACATCATCACCATGTACAAATGAGACAGCTAGACAGTGAAGAAAGCTGATAGAAAGAAAATAAATTCATTTGAGATGCGATACTGGATAAGAGTGCCCGAGGATACAATGGATGGCCAAGAAGGCAAACAAATGTGGTCTAGAACAGAACAAACTCAAATTCTCCCTGGAATCCAGGATGACTAAATTAAGGATATTGAACTTTGGCCACATCTTCAGAAGGCATAAATCACTAAAATACAATGATGCTATGAAAGGTAGATGGCAGTAGAAAGACAGGGAGATCACATGTCAGATGGATGGACTCAATCAGAGAGGCCATGGGCCTGAGCCTGCAGAACCTGAGCAGAGCAGTGGAGTCTTGAACAGGAGGTCTTGGAGAGGTCTCATATGTGAGTCACAATGAGTTGGGTTTGACTCAAGGGCAGTTAACAAGAACTTTTCCAAATTGCATATGTGTTTTAAATATTGCCCATCTTGATAGTGGTACTGTTTAAATCAGAGAGGTAGACAATTCTGGATACAATTTTTAGTTTGACTTTAACATCGGGAAGAGTTTGCAAACCATTTGTTAGAGCAAAATGTCTTTGGGATCTTCAGGCAACTGCTGCGACAGCCCATCTGCACAGATTATTCCTTAATTTGTTTTCTCTCACTACTTTTTCTGAGATAATACCAAAAAGGAACATTATTTATTTAGTTTTAATAATGGAAGAAATGACAGTAAACAATAAGCCTGTGAAATGAGTATATTTGCAGAATTCTTTTAGATCTGTTCCACTCCTTCCGCTCTCCACTTACAAATGGAAAAGTTTTCTTATGAGGCTGGTGTAAAGACCTAACCATTACATTAATGAAAAAGTTATGAATTTAAGCACAATGATTTGCAGCATGTAATCACTGCACTGTAATAGTCAGACAGAGGCCTTTTCAGATAGAGAGGCAGCAGGTTCGTGGAATATGCAATAGTAAGTTGTTCTTTAAATGATTGGATTTTTTTTCTCATGTGGAGAGCTTGTGACTTCTCTTTCTAATAAGGTAGAAAGTATAACAGAGAGTGAGGGGAATATTCTATGAACTCTCATACTCCTGCGAGAACAACTGCAGTTCTTATTTTGCATATAAATAGAAATGCCCAGTGTGCCATAGATGACAGGTCATCTTTGGATAAATAAACATGGATCAGGAGTTTTCTTCAATTAATGTTTTTTTCCATAAATGCAGCAAATGGACAAGTCAGAGGAAAGTGAAATACTCCAAGGAAACACTATGCTTTAAAACAACAACAACAACAACAACAACACAAAACCATGTTGAAATGTGTGTCTGGAGTCAGGGATTCTATGGGATGGTTTTCTCATTTAGGCAGGGCCTTACACATACATCTGGTCTGAATTAGAAACCACTTCTACTACTTGGCATGTTTCCAAATATAGAAGTCAGGATAGGAGCCACACACACACACATACACACACACACACACACACTAATAAATCGTTTTGTTTTCTGAAATGGATTCCTGTCCTATTCAGAGTTTGGGAGCAACTACTTACAAAGAACTTTGTTGTTGTTATTATTGTTGTGTCCCTTCAAGTCATTTCTGACTTATGGCAACACTAAAGTTTTTTTGTCAAGATTTGTTCAGAAAAGGCTTGCAATTGCCTTCCCCTGAGGCTGAGCGCATGTGACTTGCCCAAGATTGAGGAATACTTTCATTCTCTCTGGGTTTGAACTAGTGGCATCATTAAAGGATATGGGGTGTGTGGACCACACTATGTGACACCTCAGAAGAGGGCCATACTCCTGCTTTGATGTGAGAAGGTGCAAGTGTATCCTTCCTGCCTTTGTCATGGTCATGGCTCCCTCCTCAGGAGGAGGGTGCAACCATGGCAAAAGAGAAGGGTGACTGCACCCTTTTGATGACCACAGCCCCCTCAGCAGCCCCCCCCTGCACCAGGTGACACCAGGCATAGGGATGCTACTGGTGTGAAGTATACCTGTTTAGCTACTTTTAAAATTCAAGAGGTGGCCTCATTACATGGTTTTAAAATTCAAGAGGTGGCCTCATTACATGGTAGAGGACAATATGGTAGAAAACGTGGCTAAATGTTCTCCCTCATGCCATACTGCAACCTTGTAGCATACAGATTTTTCTAAGTAAATGAAAGCAACAATTATTAATTATTAATTATTATTATTATTAATATTATTTGTATTCCACCTTTCCCTGTATTGGATTGAAGCAAGTAACAACAAACATATGAACAATAAAAATAGAACACAAGCCACAAGTAAAAAAATAATAATAATAGCAAAACATATAAAATCCAATTCCCTATCTCAAAGTTCTCAAAGTTACCTTTGAGAATTTTGGAAAGATAAGAGTTACTTTTAAAAATTGTAACTTTGAGACTTCCCAGTTGCTGCAGACCTGGATGACATCAAGGATAAAATTTGAAGAACTGACTTGAGAACAGTAAGATACACCACAGTACAATACTTACAGCTGGAAACAGGATCACAGTCCTGGCTCATGAAAATCTGTTTGTCTTTAATTTTGGAAACAAGATTGAAAGAAATGTCACAAACTCACCTAGCAAAACTATGTTTTCAGGAACTACTGGCTCTTAGCTCTTCAAAAGAAAAACCCTCATATCAAAATATCACATATCTTCTTCATAAATTTGGCTTTTCAGGATCTTATGTTTTCATGAAACATAATTTACCAGAAAATAAAGAATTCAAGTTACATGCCAAAGATATGTTTTCACAAGAAGAGTTTGCATCTCTTCATTTAAAATTGTCCCATGGTATAACTTATTTAAACATTTTCCAGGCACAGAGGATTACCTATTTAAATTTAAAAAGCTTTGTGAAGTCGAAGCCTTTCATGGCCAGCATCCATAGTTTTTTGTGGGTTTTTCAGGCTATGTGGCCATGTCCTAGAAGAGTTTATTCCTGACGTTTCACCTGCATCTTCAGAAAAGACACCAACCACAGATGCAGGCAAAATGTCAGGAATAAACTCTTCTAGAACATGGCCACATAGCCCAAAACACCCATAAAAACCTATGTTGGAAAGCTTTGTTTAAGAAGGGAACTGACATTAGCTAGGTTTCACCTAATGTTCTCTCCAATGCTGGACAGCTGATTAGACAAGTTCCTTTCTCATTTACACTAATGTTGCTGTGTCTGGCTGAAGTTGAGGACCTCCTTTACTGTTTATTTAGTTGCTCTTTGCCAAAGGGGATTAGAGAAAAATAACTTGTGGTTTGTTATTTATCAAAAACAATTGATCTGTTTGCAAAAAAATAGAATTTTTCCTTTTTAATAGAGATTCTATTATCACTAGAAAACCAGCAACTTTCTTAATGACAGTAGCTAAAACTTGTGCAAGTTATTTTAAGGCATTCCCAAAAGTCTGAAGTCTTATTTCCCATATGGTTTTATTTATCTTTTTTAATATTTTAATTCTTACTGATACACTCAGTTGTATTAGAAATGGTGTTGGAAATTCTCTGCTATATTTTATATTTTACATTTGTTATTCAGTATTTGTATAACCTTTTTGTTTTTACACCGTGATGTCCTATGAGTATAAGCAATTAAAACTTGAACTTAAAAACTTAAAAATTGAACCGATGGGCAAGAAAAAGTGGCTAAATTTTGGGTTTTCTGAAAGTGGATCAAACCCCCGCTGTCCACATGTCCTGCTCCCAAGGAAGGCTGAACTCCCACAGACTTTCTGCACAATTCAGCATCAAGCCATGCTGCACAGTTGTTGTTTTTTGCATGCACACCATTGCACAGACACACTGCCTGAAGCCTCTCATTGCTTCCTTTTTCCTATCCAGATGCCATTCCATTGAATGCCTACCCATATGACCAGCCACACAGTCATATGTGTGATACACCATCTATACAGTGCATTGTTCATTGATTGGAGTGATACATTGGGAAAACACAATCATGGAAGCCCCCCACACATGCCTCTTTCACCCCCCCCCATTCACTTCCCTTTAACCCATGACCCCTGTTGGACTGTCTGGCTTGTGTATTTTGTAATTACATCTATTGGTGATCATCTTATTGCTATGCCACAGTTCCATACTGGCACTGGGCTGTTTATATGCTGGTGTGACAGGGGCACTTTCCGCCTTGACTTAGAATATCCCAGCTTCTTTTTGCTCTGTTTTATTTTTTTTGCCCTGGAGTGCAGCTTCATTTTGCTTTCTACCTGGTTTTGCCTTATGCATTATCTAAACACCTTGCCTTCAAAGCAGTTGGAAGCCACTTTATTTGGTCAGTGTGGACTACCCCTAGAAGATCTGGTGGGAAAAGTAGGAGAAGGGGGATTCCCCCCCCCTTCCAGTGCTATTTTCCCTCATGAATAACCGTCTAGTCACTCACATGTGTCAGAAGAATTGCTAAGAACTTGGGAAAGGAAGGATGTTCATCATGCTTATTTAGAAGTAAATCCCATTATTCTCAATGAATACATATTTAGTTAATAATAATAATAATAATAAATTTATTATTTTTATACCGCCCTTCCATAGATCAGGGCGGTTCACAGCAAATAGGTGACCTGCATAAGGTGGATTCCTCTGAAAATAGCCTTCTTTTTAAATTAATGTTTTGTATATTCAATAAGAGATGCCGAAAATAGCTATCTATGAGATATAGGATTGCCTGCTTTGGTAAGACCATTCTTAAATGTCATCAGTTAGACCTAGTACTGTAGACTGTTTTGCCAACCAAATGACTGGTCACCAGTTCCTTGAAATTCATTCTTCTTCTATCTCTGTATTTTTGTCTGGCATTTCTCACAGCTCAATGAGTTGTTATGAGCCCAAAAAAGAGAAGGGGGGAACAATTGCATAAATCTTCCTTTAAGGTGCTGATTATCCTTCTTTAACTGCCAGTAATGAAGTGTATTATAAAGGATTAAAATGGCAAAGAGGTAGTTTAGCTTCTTGGTAATAAAACAAGGAAATCCTTGAGAATTACTATTTTATTGAATGATACATAGTGAACATAATTTGTAAAGGAGGAGGGGGGAGACGGCCTGAAAGAAGAAATACATTCATAGTGGCATTAGTCCTTTAATTTTGTGCTGAGCTAGAAAATCAGAGGCAAAAAGATTAAGGCTGCAATCCTATATTTGAGCTTTCTTGGCAAGATTTACTCAGAGATGGTTTGCTCTTGCTTTCCTCTGAGGCTGAGCGAGTGTGACTTGCCCAAGGTCACACAGTGGGTTTCCATGGTTGAGTGGGGATTTGAACCCTCGACTCCCAAAGTCCTATTCTACTACTCAAACCACTATACCACGTTAGCTCTCAAACACTTATATACTTGAAATTTAACTGATTTGTTGATTGTAATCTTCAGAAAGTAATGAAATCAAACCATTGAATTCAGTGTTGAGAAAGAAGTTTTATTACTTGCATTAGTTCTTCATTAATTCATTGATTAAATCATTAAATTGTAATGGAACTGTGGAATTTACAGAGAATTCACATGGCTACTGACTCTTTCAAAGTGCTCTTTTTGTAGTTTTTCTGTCACTTTCCATAATATGTCACTTTGCACATGCACTGAATTACAAAACTCACAATCAGCTCAATGGCTGAACATGATGGGATTTATTGTGCAAGAATTTTAGAAACTGCCTTGTTGAGGAAGGATTTGTGTGTTTCTGGTTAAGCTTCACTAAGGGAAGAGGAAAACTAATTAGAACTATTTTTAACCCTAGTTAAATCAAATTAGGTATGATAACTACCCGTATGAAAATTATAACTAGTTAAATACAACAGGTTGTCTCCAAAGATTTGTTCAATCTTGTTGAGGTAAATAGGCAGCTAGTAAGCATTTAATTGGTTAAATTTAATTACTTCTTTCAAAATTGCTTCTTTTATTGTAAAAGAAAAGAACTAATAGCAAGTAATTGCATTACATCTACTAGTTTTTTGTCATTATAATTATCTATAATGTTCTTATTTGTATCTAGTGACTTTGAGTTATGATTACAATGTGTTTCAATACGCCAATATGTTACAGTTATTTGAATGTTGGTCTGGGACTCTGGGAGAGAAGGGTTTGAATCTCCACTCAACAATATAAGCAAATGGGGTGACCTTAGGCAAATTACCCTATAAAAACCCTGTGACTGAGTTGCCATATGTCATATTTAACTTAAAGTCACATAAAAACATTTTCACTTTGCATTTTAAGCAGGTGTCATGGCAAAAATGTAGAGCAAGAGAAATGATGAGCATGGTCTCCTTGAAGATAAACTCTCATTCACTACTCTCCTAGAAGTGTCTTTTATAATAATGGCAACACCCTTCTCACCCATCACAGAAAAATGACTCAGGTTTACAAACTCATTTCATGTTGACTTCCAAACTGAAATGATTAGCATGTTGGCCATATCAAACAACTGTGATACTTCCTTTTGAAAAATACCAAAGAGGGATTAGTCTCTTCTAAAGACTAATTGCATGGAATGTAACATTGCTCTGCTGGAAACTGAGCTGTCTTTTGATCCTGTAAATTGGCAATGGAAATAGACTACAAGTTTCTAGCAATGCTCAGGTGTGGAATGAATGAAAGATATCTGTGGAAAAAAGTGCCATACCAGAGATTTAAAGAAAAAGAAAAAGAGCTTTGAGGACCATTATATAGCTGAAAAGATGGTCTGTGATGAATGTGTTGTATCCTGTGGTGGTTGCAATGCAGGTCAGGTCATTAAATGTTCTCTATTCTCCAGTGTTCATAAAGCTTCCAGGAATAATAACAATGCTTCTTAGTAAATGTTCCATTACTTCCTAAATGTGAAGTGTCCACGGTGCAAAATGGCACCTGTTATGCAAGACAATTATTTGGCTATCTTCTCACAAATAAAGGACATAATTGGTATTCCTGCAGAGATTACTCTGGAGACTATGCTTATATATATATATATATATATATATATATATATATATTGGTCTCACTTGTTATATACAGAAGTATAATCACCAGGTGGCCTATTCCCACTTAAGAACTCAAGAACCATGTTGGTTTGAACCAAAGTCCTATCTAGCCCTACATTTTGTTCACAAAGTGGACAATCAATTGCATGTGGGAAGTCAGCCAGCAGGATGTGAATGTGATTGAACTCTCCACTTTGTACTCCCCAGCAATGAACACAGAGAGGCACACTACCTCTGACATTGGTGGTGATATAGCCATTCTGACTGGTTGTCTCGATGGCCCACCCTCTAGGAATGAACCCATTCCCCTTGTAAACTCATCCAAACTTGTGAAGTCCACAATGGGCACTGTTTGAAGAAGGTCTTCCTCTTCACTGTCCTGAATCTTCCATCATTTAGCATCAGAGCATAACCTTATGATCTTGTATAATGATGGGATTTGTGAAACCTTCCTAATGCTCTTGGGCTGAAACTCATGGTAGTTCTCATCATTGGATATGCTGGATAGGGTTGTTGGAAGTTATACTTCAACAAAATCTGGAGGGCCTGATTTAGTATTACATGAGATATAAATCCCACCCCCGAAAGAAGAAGAAAAATATTCCTAACTTTTCCATGCCATTGCATGCCAAGTCTGATACATTACTATCATACCTCTTCTTACACATCTTTTTAATAGCCCTAAACATTATAGGACAGTTGCTCTACTCCCTTGAGTACCAGTGGGGGAAAAGTATAATAATAAAATAATGATAGTAGCAATAATAGTGTACTAGATAATTGACAGTTTGGTCCTTTTCTTAACCTTTTCTACATCAACAATGTTTAGATAGTGTAACCAGAACTGTACATAGTATTCTAGATATGGTCACACCATAGATTGCTTAAGATTGTATAAAACAATACAATATCGGTAATTTTATTTTTAATTCTAATTATGTTCAACATGGTCTTTATTCTTTTTTCCTCTTTCTGTTCTCCCCCCCCCTTTTTTTTTTTTTCTTTTTTTTTTTTTTTGGCAGCTTTCACTACTGCCACACACTGGGCTGACATTTACATCATTTATTTCTTGATCAGTCACTGCCAGCTCAGATTCCACCCGTTTTTATGTGAGGTTAGATGTTGGATTTCCCCCACCCCATATCATCATTTCCCCTTGTTTACATTAATTCACATTTATTATTTTACTACTCTATTTCTCCCATTTTATTTCTCCCATTTCAGAGAGATTCTTTTGGAGCATTTCACAATCCATTTTTTTTTCCTCACAAGCCAAAATAATTTAATGTCATCAGTAAAATTGGCCAACTTACTACCCACCCCTAACACCAGGTCATCTCTAAACAAATTAGAAAGCATAGTTCTCTATGAAGATCCCTGAGGGAATGACCCTTAATTTCAGGGCTGACCTTCCGCTGCTACAGTTCTCAGTGATGATGACCACAGGGCTCCGGCCCTACACATATTCTCCCTTTTTAACCTGTGTCTCTCACAGTAGTGTCACTGGTGTGTGTGCGTGTGCGTGTGTGTGCGTGTGCATGCAGGGAGTGCAGGCTGTACCAGGTGACACCAAAGAAGGGAAGTGATGCCAAAGGTCGACACTCTGCCCCCTGCCAATACTGCTCTGATCTGTGTGGGTGCTCTTGAGGTCATGCTGGCTTCTCTCAGCCCTGTGCCGGCTTCCCTGGTCCCTGCCCAACTGCTTTGGGGGCTGCACTGACTTTCCCTAGCCCCGTGCCAGCTTCCCTTGGCTGTGCCAGCTAAGCAGTTTTGTTGGTTCTTGTCACATAATTTGGTGGCAGTGGTGGGATGACAAAACCCATGAGGCTGCACCAAAGGAAAATAGATGGGTGAATGGGACACATCATCACACATCCCACTCTGGAAACCCAACCGGAAATCAGAGGTCAGAAGCCCTGCCCCCTGGAAGCCCCTCTGGAAGTGCAGGGCTAAAAGTCCCACCCTATGGAAGCCTCTCCCTGCCCCGAGTTTCACGTAGTACAGGAAAGCCACTGATCTCTCATCCCACACTTTGCAGGACAGTGAGAGCATGAAGGCAGGATTTTCTCTTCTGAGTGCTGCCCATGCTATTTTTTTTTAACACCCTTGTGGATTTCAACAGCTCCTTTATTCATAGCCAATAAAAACTGGCCATTTTGGAAGGTTCTTCCTGTTGTGTTATTCATTTTGTTTAGTATGATAGATTTTGCTGAAGGAGATGGTAATGATGATGACACTGATTGCTATTATCAAATTTTAACTGACTTTTTAATTCTTATTTTTTGTTTGATATTTCATGGATAGTTGGTGTATTTTTTATCCTTTTAGATCCTTAACGTTTCTGACCTGTACACTGCTTCATGTTTTTTTGAGAGTGTAGAATCCAGTTTGCAGGTTGTTAAACTATGAAATAAACATGTGTAAGGGAAAGTGCCTTTTGCTTTTACACTGCAGAAAGTGACTCAAAATTTTCTGAAGACAACGTAGTTCATTCCCCAATGCCACAAATGAATCTGGATTTGATATTTGGTATCTTAAATCAAAACTACAAATCAAAATTGTGGCTTTTGATGGTAATAAGTTGCATTTCAATTCCATTAGAAAAGAAAAAGAAAAGGCAAATAGCCTTTTATATATTGTCATTTTTTCTCTCTGAGTATGTCCTCAATGATTTTATAGGACATCTCACATTCTATGAGATAAATCACACATGAATTCCTGAGAGGGAACTCACAAATGGTATTCAGTGGGAAATTGATTTGGCTCAACTAGAAGCAGTGAGAGGGCTATGACAACAACAGCTGGGATCTCATCTATGTATAACAGGTCCACACACTAGAACTCTCAGAGTGCAAAGTACAACTTAGTTTTATAGGTTATCAGCAAAGAGGAAAATCATGATTAACACAATAACATGCACACAAATTAGAACTAGTAGCCTGTAGCAAGGTTGAGGTAAGGCAATATGATACCAGTCCAGAAGTGGTCCTCCTATCAGGGGATGGTGGAAGTGACAGTGGCTCAACAAGTCTGTCTGAAACATGAAGAGGGGTGCCCAGTCTGTGTTGAGGGGTCAATATAAAATGCCATGGCATTCCTGCCTGATTCCAGAGTGAGCCAAAGTGTGAGGGCCAAGCCAGGCTTTTTGTAGAATCTTGAGGCAACTGGGCGGATTTTCTAGGAATTCCATAAGCAATGGGATCCCTACCTGGCTGATGGTTTTAACTTCACAGTTAAAAAAATGTATATTTTTGGTTGATGGCAGAGACATTGATTTCATCAGCAGTATTAAGCTCAAGACAACTCCCAGAGAATCTGGGATAGAATCACATGTGTAAAAGTACCAAGGGAGCTAGCAGAAAGATTGGCTTAATGCTTTAGGCTGACAAATATTTGTCTGTGACCCTCAAGAGAAAATGTACACTGCAGGGGGTGGGGATGCAGCAATATTCACAGCCATAAAATGACAGGGGTCCTTTCCACATGCCCTCAGGACTGTGTGGCTAGACATCAGTTCATTTAAAGGTCATCTGACCTTTCGAGTTTATAAGCTTTTGTCTCTCTGTAACTGGTATTATAATTAAATATAACAAAATATTTGTACCTCAAAATAAAATAGGGTATGCAGGGTGTGTTAACACCAGTATCAGCATTATAAAATACAGAAATATCTATCCTGCTTGTACTAGGTTAACTAGAGTGGCTGTTTTATCTATTTGGACCTTGATTTATTTTACTTAATTACATAAATAGATCTAAGCTTAGCAGATACTGAATAGTTGGGTTTATTCTAAGTGCTCACTTGTGTTCTTACCTGTCTTCATCTTTCTCATACAGTCCTACTAGTGTGACCAAATAACTACAATTAATAATTTATATCACCTTCCCCATGTGTATTAGAATTTGCAACATTTTCTTGCTTCTTAAAACAATATTTGGATCAGACAGCCTATATGTCTAACCTATGCTTTGAGCATTTCTTCATAGGTTCATAGGTTCTTGAAGTTATCTCAGTGATTTTTATAACAATATTATAAGGGAGCTTAGGCAGAAAGAGAATAAGTAGTCATATTGATCCAATGAGTGCCATAACTGCAAAGGCATTTAAATCCAATAATTTGCTCACTATCCCTATTGTGTATCGCTCATGCTCAAATATTACATCTCTCTTTCCCCTGATAAATGATACTTGCAGTTCTTTGTCTGGACAGTTTTCAGTCTCTCAATGAGAATCTATATAAATCCATCTAGGGGCTTTTGTTGCTATTTCTGAATCATCTTTCTTTTCTGTGGGAGGAGCAATCAGAGAATAAATGAAATGCTTGTACCTGAGTGCAAAGGAGCTTGAGAGAGAGAGAGGGAAGCTAGTGTGTGCCTTTGAGATTTGTTCAAGCATTGCCCTGATTAAAAAGAAGTTATCATCATTGCACTCTCTGAACCTCCAAAATTCAGACAGTTCTTCTATTAAAATTGAGAGATAGAAGAACATTCCATTGATTAAGAGACAGAATGGGATTTTGCAGTCATCTGAACAAAACTCATTGCACCATTAAATAATGAGTCACGATTCTGTCACTCATTTCAGTTAGGACCCATCCTTAATGACTTTTAATTGTAATCTCTCAGAGTTATAATTGCCTTTCCTTTTAAGCTTTTGATCAACACAACAAAGATCCATTATTTGGTATGCAGCAGAGAGCCATTTGACAATTGCCAGCAAAATAATGGAAATAGCCTTTTTGTATAATTGTAAAAGAACAGACAGTCAAATGTGCAGCTACCAAATCTCCAGCTGTGTGTGAAGGTGACTTCTGTTCATATTGCACATACATACAGTAGTGCAACATAGTTGCTTGTCACAAAAGACACCAGATGTTCTAATCTACTTTGATTTATCCACAGAATGATCCATCTATGTTAAAGGTAGCTTCATGTAAAGCACACTACCCTAAATCCTGTTGTTGATCCGTACTCAAGTAGATCCATTGAACCAAAGTATGTCTGTTTCATCATTACTTCACGTGAGATCCCGAAGCCCAGGGAAAGGAAGATGATCAACACTTCTGCTTTCCCTACAGAACACAACAGTTATCTTCATGCAACACTAAGGGGCATCACTAGGAGGGTGCACAGGGTGCCAATGGCACCAGGTGACACTGTAAGGGTGGTGACACCACTGATCATGAAATATTTGCCTTTTGGCAGAAATGGGCTATGACATTTGTCTACATTCCTTTCGAATGCTGAAGAGATGGGGTGAGGGAGTTGAGGCTCAGTAGGGAAGAGAAAGGAAAGGCCCCAATTTATTTTAAAGTAAATTTTAACCACCGTGAGGTTGACAATAGCCCAGAACTGGAAAAATAAAAACATACCAAGCATAGACGAGTGGTAGCTAAAACTATCAGAGATGTTAGAGATGGACAAACTTACAGCTCTTCTGAACAATAAAGGCAAAAAACAAGTTGAGGACGAATTTTGTTCATTGAGGTGGAAATAAAGGATAGTGGTGCAGAGGATGTGGAGCTTAAGTGAACTAATAAACTCCAGGTAAGCTTTTGGTAGGGTAGAATTGTTATTAATGTAGCTATTAATAATGTAGTTATTAATGTATTTTTATAGTGATATATATAGATATATAATGCAGAATATAATTATATATGATATTTGGTAAAAGAAAAAACAATAAGACTTTTAGATAACTTGATGTAATAGGAACGGTTATAGAGAGTACATTGGGAAGTTATATTTTGTATTTCCTTGTTTTGGAATATTGTGATATAATAATCCTTTTTATATATAAATATGTAGAAGCTTTTGATATAAAAATAAAGTGAAAAGGTAAAAAAATAATTTGGTTTAAATTTTCTTTAAAAACATCACACCTTACTAAATTTTTATTTAACCACATGAAATTATGTACATGTAAATACATTTAGGTTGTGCATATGCTGTTGTAATTTAAAGATATAAATTATAAATCTGGCTAGTTGTTTATATCACAACTATTGCCATTATATTCAGTGATGTGTGGGAATTATGGTTTATGACTAACTTTAGTTCAGACAAACATGTATAGTGTGGTATAGGAGAAGGTCAGTGTGGGGATGTGTGCGACACCATGAGTTACTGCACCAGGTGACACTAACCCTAGTTATGCCACTGGCAACACTGATATTAATTTTGTTTTAATCAGATGTTATCTGTGGTTCCTTAATGTCAATCTGAATATTAATGGAAAAGCTAGAAAAGGACACACAACACAAAATACATCTAACACTAAAATGATCCCTTTCTGTTTTATTTGTCTACCTCATCTGCAAGGTAGAGATCAGTCACTTTGGTGTCTGCTTTACAATAACTGTAATTTACCATATTGCCCAAACTTTAAACTGTGGTTGATCTTAACTGCTGTTAGCTGGGGGAAAACAGCTTCAGAATCTATGAATAAATTAGTTTTTATACCTCAGATTAAATACACTTTGGCAAGGTCCAGATGGCACAAATTCACAGGGCACAAAAAATGTGGTTAATCTATAGTGAGTGGAAGTGCATTCAGGCAGGTTGCCACAAGGGAAGCATAGAGGGGCTTGCAAACCTAGGGTGTGCTGAAGCACACTCTTTTAGCATTAAACTATGATTTAGCATTATAGCTTTTCCTTTTCATGTGTACCTTTAAGGAGCCTACACTTCTCTTACATTAAAATGCAGATTAGGATAACGGACAGTTTCCCTGTCTTATACATGGATTTCTAATACTCATATTTATTGAGCATATCTGGTAACAATGCCTCTGCCATAAACAGGAACTTGGCAACATTTCTTCCTGACTTTATTTAAAAGGGGGCATCATTTAACCAAAGGAATATGGGCATTTGATAGGGTGAGTATACTGCATTTTTATTGCTCTTGTCATGATTTTAAATTACTGTACTTTCTAGTGTTTTAAAGAATTGGTATTTAGTTGTGGTAGCTTATTTAACTGATTTTCAACTTTTTATTTGCAATTTTTAAATTTTATTGGCTTTAAAATAAATAACATTAAAATTAGTAATAAGTTTTTAAAAACAATTTAATAAGCAACCATATTAAAAATCAAATTAACTAACTAATTAACTAGATAAAATAACTAATATATCTTATTTTGATCCACCTTGGGACACATTTGGAAGAAATAAATAAATAAATGTGTGCATGCATTTGTGTAATGTGTATGCTCTTTTGGCAATTCACTTCTTCCACAGTGGCAATCTTTCTAGATTGGTGAGGGCCATCAGCTGAGACTGGGTTGCAGCTTCCAAAATTCCTCACCATTCCCCATACTATCTAGGGCTGCTGGAAGTTGCCATCCAGCAACACTTGGAAAGTCACTTGGGCGCGTTACAGACCGCCCCTTTGGAGTGGCCTGTAGGCGCGCCTTTCCCCGCCGGATCGGCGCCTCAGCTGCCAGAACGGCAGCCTCTGGGCCCCCGATCCGCCACTTTCCAGGCCGCGGGGAAGCGGTAAAAGGCCACTTCCCTGCAGCCTGGAAAGGGGTGTCCTTGGAGCTTCAAGACCCAAGGACACTCAGTGGTGGCAGGGAGGAGAAGAAAGTGGCCACTTGGCCCCTTTCTCCCTTGCATCGCTGGCGCAGCCATCTAAAGGCTGTGCCAGCGATGCAAATCACGGAAGGAGCTCCATTTCAGAGCTCCTTCTAGCACCGTGGAAAAGGCGCTCTATGCACCCTCACGCTGCGCAAAGACGTCATGTCCGCCCCACCCGTTTGGAGGCAGCCATTCCTGACATCGTAAAGGTGGCCCCCGTGTGGAACGGGCACTGCCATTTTGTATGTCCTGGGGACGTATTAGGGTTAGGTACGTGCGTAAGGCACACACTTTCCCTAACCCTAGCACATCCCCAGGACGTACTTTACGCCCGTCTGTAACGGGCCATAATATGCTTAGAAAAGCTACAGATGCTATTGCTTTAAAAGGTTCCTCTTTTTGTTGATAGCAGTTCTTTTATAAACTTACACTTTTGTCTACAAATACAAGCTTTTATGATGTAGAGCTTAATGGTTCATGTTTTCTTTTGCAATTTAGACTTGAATATATCCAGGAAAAGCTTTTTCAACCTTGCAGAGAAATCTCTCCCTCTCTTATAAAGATTTCTCCCCATATACACAATATTAAAAATGAGAAATGGGTGCTCCATTTTAGCTCACAGAAGGTATTCTCTTGCATTTTCTTAGAAATATGTTTTAGTGATTCCGTAGTGAAAGAAGGCAGGGCTTGATGTGTTGACCTGGAAAAAAAAGCCTTGCATTTTATTGTTTAACCACCATGGGGAATCTTTATATGAATAAAAGAGAAGAGGAATAGAAGAGTATGGCATGCTACCATGTGCTTTGGTTCATATCCTGTGGCCCCACATCCAGATTGAATGATCTTGAGGCTCTTGAAGGCTTTAGAAAAGTTCTGTTTTAGACTACAACTTCCAGAATCCCCAACCAGCATGGTGATCTCCATCTATATTTCCCACACTCTGCCCAAGAAACTTTCTAACAGATCCCCTCCACATCCTTTGCTCCCAGGTATTTTCTTCATTATACACTTCAGCTGTTTTCTCTACTTGCAGAGATAGAGACAAAGGACTCATGAGACTCACATCCCAGTGTCAGTAGTAGCAAAGGCTTTAACTGAAAACCTTCTATTATAACGTATCCACAACCATTTTCAGTCACAAAGGATTTTCAACTCCTTCAACCTCCCTGGGGGGGCCCTCAACAGAGGCTTTGTCATAGTTCCCCCATAATGTTCCTTGGTTCATGACACTTAAGTGGATTAAGACACAGGGCAATGGGAACAAAAATCTGGGTTACATAAGGACAGAAATCACACTAGGAGAGAAAGATGTGAAGAGATGTAATTTGCCTATGCCAGCGATATAGAGAGTGGAGCTAATGCTGCTGGCCCTATTGTTATTTTCTATAGAGCTGCTGAATAGTCCCTGAATGGTCTGAGAAATAAGTAATTAGTCTTTCATAAATTTTCAGCAACTCGTGGGAGTTTCTGCCTCACTCTTTCTAAGTAAGAGGGACAAGAAGCCTATTATTATCATTATTATTATCATTATTATTTCTTAACCACTTCTCCCTATGGATCAAATGAAAAGTTACTTTTATGTCTGTCACTTTGTCAGTTTCATTGCTCCTTCTTCTAGTAAATGAAATCATGATGAAGAACATCCCTGTATTTGCCATTTTCTAAATTAGACAGCTTAGTGAGTTAGTGAGTACCTGAAGTTACATTATGACATCACTTTATATTAGACTGTAATGCCATCACTTGTTTAGCCTCCTAGAGTTCTTATATTGGGAGAAAGTTAGGATGTAAATAAAATAAAGTAAAGTAAAATAAAATAAAATAAAATAATGAAGATGATGCTGTTGATGCTGTTGTTGTGCTGTTATCACTCTGAGTGAATGCATAATGACTCTAGAAATAATGAGAAGTGAAACATGGGGAAAGGATGGAAAAATGAAAGAAGCCAAACAAGGTCACCTTATTATGAGATGTAAGCGTCTGCATGTGAAATTGAGTTACCAGTTTTGACTTAACCCAAACTGCAAACATAAGCATATTTCTAGGGTTATAGGTTCCACTGAAATCTTAAAACTCATTTCCTTTCTCTTACTGAGTAGGTCACAGGTTTGTGTTATTTGTCTGCCCTTGGGCACTTCAGATAATGAACTTCATACTCCTGTTGCGCTGTCACTGGTATGATTTCTTTATTACAACCAGGCTTGCAAACAAAAACAAACTATGAAGGTTGGCTCCGTTGTTCAACAAAATTCACTGAGGACAGTAGCAATATGACAGTAGGACAGCAGCAGCAGTAAAGACAGGGTTCTGGCCTTAGTAGATATGTGGAACCATTTTCAAAAGGACAGAGCTCATTGAAAAATCTCAAAGCAATGTATACAATTAAATGTGAAGTTGCATAACAACTTTTTGCTTTGAATATGATAGCAGCACAGTGAAAAATAAGGTAAGAATAGGTTTTATCGATATCTTTGTTTCTATCCATCCATCTGTATTAGGGCCTATGCAATTAATTTGGTTCAAAACTGAACAATTAATTGAATTGGATTGATTCAGATCAACTTGTATGAGCTTCATGTCAAAACAGAATGGGCTACTTTGCTTCTGAAGGTGAATGGGCATTGACAAAATAGTTTTTGATTGATATGAAGATCCAGACCTCAAAAATTAGTGGGAAAAATGAAGCCTCCAATTCCAGTTTTTTAAACAAATAATTTTTACTCAAATTTAAATATGATGTAGAACTATAGTTAGTTCTGCATTCTTCCTCCAGCATGTGGAAGATGAGAAAGAAAAGTGGGAGGCATGTAGGTCATTCATGTAGGCTTGTTCATATATAATGAAATCATGGTTTCCTGTTATCTCTAATTCTTACTTGGACAGCAGTAGTGGTAACTGCTGTCTTCTCTAAATGGTATTATTATGATTTGACAAATGATTAATATAGCCACATATTTCCATTTTAATTCTTTACTAAGATTCTGCACCCACTGATTCCTCCATTCACAGCCTGAAAATATTTTACAAAAGAAAATAAATTCCAGATAGAAAACCTTGACTTTTGGCATTGTAATATGCCATTGTATATAACAGAACACAAACCTCCATGAATTTTGGTTTCCTGGGGGCGCGGAGCCATGGAGCATCCTGGAAACACTGTGTTTATTTTATTTAAATTAGTCTTCACAAATTATTGAATCAATAATAAAAACAAGCCTGGAGGAGGAGGGAGGAAGGAAGGAAGGAAAGAAGGAAGGAAGAGGCCTTGGTTCAGAAACCTTGGAGGTTATCACACGGAGGAGACAAGCTTCCATCTCCTGTCATTAAACTGTTTAAATTGTTCAATCGAGGGGAAGATTTTCACACCCTTGCACACTTATCTCATTCTTCTCCTGTCCATAAACATTAATGGACCCGTCATTTGGTAGTAATGGGAGTTTCCATTATTACCAAATGATAGATCCATTACTGTTTATGGATGGGAGAAGAACAGGATAAGTGTGATGGAGTGAGATAATCCTCCCCTTGATCATGCAATTAACATGGTTTAATGATGGGAGAAGGATGCATGCCTCCCATGTGATGATCTCCATAGTCTTAAAGGAAGCCAACAAGTTTTGTTGCTGCTTGCTAGTAAATGGAATGAAAGGTGTCAATGTAGTCTCCTCTACCAACATGTTTAAATTTTTAAAATAATAAATAAACCCTTTAAAAAATTACAGCAGAATAAAAAGAGCCAAATAACACCATCTTCTTTAACTCAAAATTGCCATGTGAAAACTTGATTTACAGTGGGCCTATGGTATCCACTGGGGTTTGGTTCCAGGACCTGTCCCGGATACCAAAATCCATGGATGCTCAAGTCCCATTAAATATAATAGGATAGTAAAATGATGTCTCTTATTTAAATTCGTTTGCTTTTACAATTCATGGATATAGTATCCATCGGTACAGCAGGCAGACTGTATATATTCAGGTATGGTGACTATGGTGTACAGACAGCCCCAAAGGAGTGGCATCCTGCCACACCTTTCAGCGCTGGATCAGGGCTGCAGCAACCACACATTGTGGCCCCAATCTGATGCTTTGCCTGCCAAAAAAGTTTTGGCAAGATGCCACTCTTTCTTAAAGCTAAAAAAAGCCACCCTTGCCATGGCGGTGGCGGTGGCTTTTCCCCGATTCTTTGATGCAGCCCGTCTAAACACTGCACCAAAGAAATGGTGTGATGTCGCCTGCCATGAAGTTGGCCCGGCGGCATGACGCCAGCATCAGGGAGGAGTCGGGGCACCCAGCATGTGGTCACCATGGCCCCACTCCAGCTCGATGCTGGAGTTTAGTGCTGGTCTGTTGAGCCCCTAAGTTTGCTATGTTGAATGGCAATATCTGCAAATTTTGCTATGTTGAGGGCAAGAACTGTACTAATGTTCACATGAACATGCAAAAAAACTCTCTGAATGACTGGGAGTCCATAGTAAATTCTCATCATGTTCAGATAAGCACATATAGGACTCTTCTCCAGACCTTGTCATTCAACAGAACAAGGTCAGGAAACTAAAAGGCATATTTGGAAAAAGCATAATTGGAAACACCTTAGAGGTGGGACCAGCAGGCAAGGTTTCATTCCCTGGAGCGTTACAGACCGCCCGTTTGGTGCAGCCTGTAACTGGCCCTTTCCCCGCCAGATCGGGGCCTCACCTGCCACAACAGCAGCCTCTAAGGCCCCGATCCGCTGCTTTCCAGGCTGCGGGGAAGGGGCAAAAGGCCGCTTCCCTGCGGCCTGGAAATGGGTGTCCTTGGGGCTTCAATCCCCAAGGACACCCAGTGACGGCGGGGACCAAGAGAAAGGGGCCGCTTGGCCCCTTTCTCATTTGCGTCACTGGCGCAGCCGTGTAGAGGCTGCGCCAGCGACACAAATTCTGGAAGGAGCGCCGAAACGGAGCTCCTTCCTGCACCGCCAAAAGAGCGCCCAGGCGCTCTCGCACGGTACGACTACATCACTTCCGCGCCACCTCATTTGGAGGTGGTGCGGTCATGACATAGTCATGGCAGCTCCCGTGGAACGGGTGCCGTCATTTTGTACGTGTGATGATTCCCTGGAAGCAATGCCCCGTGCGTGGCCCCTACTCCCAGGGAGTCCCTTAAAAGAACTTCTGCTGCCACCACCCTGTGAATTCAATGAACTATGTTTCCCAAGCACACACTGGGACTTGCTGGGACCTCTAGTTTCCTTTCTTGCTAGCCCACAACGACCAGTAGACTGAGCTTCAAGACGCGTGTACAGGGTGCAGAGAGCGAGACAGTAGGTACTTTTTAAAAGAAAGAAGTTCATTTTAAAGAAATAGCATAGAATAGAAAGGTATCATTCATGCAAAGCCTCCTTGCTATGCAGGTCTGAAAACATAGTTGCAAAGAGTTCATTTCAGCAAAGCTATTTGGATAATATAACAAAACCTAAGACGCACTAACTGGCACTGTTCCTGAGCTACTCACACAGCGATGGGCTTTGTAGTCCTTGTGGAATTCTTGGAATCAGAGAGCTAGCTCCGTGCCAACTCTACCTGCATTCCTGAGCCGGTCCTCCGGCTGCTCAGAGGACAAAGAAAAGCCTCTGGTTTTCCCAAACAAAGCCAAGATGGAGAACAAAGGAAGAGAGGGAGAGACAAAGAAAGCATGGCACTACAGGGTATTTTAAAGTCCTCCACTGGAACCTTCTTGAAACTGCCGCTCTGGCACTGCTGATTGGCCAGGTGAGCCTTACATCAGCTATGATGTAGCTGCTCATTAGCATGTGATGTCAGCTCTCATTAGCATGTAACTCCCCCAGATTAACCCTTTGTGGTTCAGGAGAAGTTTCCAAATGACTGGAGAGACCTAGTCATCACAGTACGTCCTGGGGATGTACTAGGGTTAGGTGCGTGCGTAAGGCACAGACTTTCTCTAAGCCTAGTACGTCCCCAGGACACACTTTACACCCGTGTGGAACGAGCCCCAGTTTCACTTTAAGTCCTAGTGCAGTTTTCTAAATGCTTGAATAGGGATTGTTTTGGGTTTAAAAAAAAAAGATGTTAGAGTGCAAATGTAGCAATGGTTTATTTATTTATTTTTTAAAAATTAAACTACCAGTCAGGCCATACCAAAGGCTTCTTAGATGTCATGCCTTGATATGACACCTAAAAACAAACAGCACTAAGAAAATATGTCTCATAAGCCTAGTATCACATCCAAGAATGTTGTGCTTTATACATTCAACTCTCAGCTGAAGTTGATAATATTAAAAATATAATCTGCCAGCAGTTTCTTTTCTTTCTAAAATATATGTATTTCTTGATGTAATATTCATATTATCTGGATTTGCATTCTTTATTCCTTTCTAACCTTCACCCTTTCTGTCATCTTTAGGCTTTATGCAAGCTAAAAAGGCTTCTTTACTTCAGAAGTGATTCTGGGACTCGACTCAGTAATAAGAAGAAGCCAGTGGGTTTTAAAAAAAGGAAATATCCCCAGAAGGCTTGTTCCATAATTAACTGTAAATAGTAGGACACAGCTGATAGCACTGCAGCATTAAATCAATTGTCTTCATGTTTTCAAGTTAATTACAAATTATTGCTGAAAATCTCTGCACAAAACTGGCAGTAGTCTCAATAGTTGCGCCCTTACTTGTTAGGATTTCAGAAAATGGTAATGGTGGTGGAGGAGGATAGTAGTAGGTAATACTATGCAATCATAAAGATACTCCTATTATGGGGGGGTAGGTTTCTGTACCTCCATAAAATCTGCACTAGAACAGTGTGCAATGAGGAATGGGGCATTTGTGGAAATCCAGCAGAGATTCCCACTGGAGAAAGAGAAAGAGAAATTATTTTCACTGTTCTTTGCTACAGTGTGTCATGCTACCTCCCACAATGATACAAAGAGCCTCCCAATTATCCATGGGTACAGGGTGAAAAAAAAACAGTGTCCCCATATGAATAAAAATGTCAGGAAGTATCAACTCTAGATACTAACATTAGGATTATCCAAGTTATCATATTTCCCCATACCATGTACAGATGTGAGGGCTGGACAGTGAAGAAAGCTGACAGAAAGAAAATCAACCCATTTGCAATGTGGTGCTGGAGAAGAGTGCTGAGCATACCATAGGTAGGTAAGAAGACAAACAATTGGTTTCTAGAACAGATCAGGCCAGAACTCTTCCTGGAAGCTAAGGTGACTAAATTGACACTGTTCTATATCATGAGAAGGCATCATGAGAAGGCAGGACTCACTAGAAAAGACAATAATGCTAGGAAAGGTGGAAAGCAGTAGGAATTTTTTTCTCCATCATTACAGGAACCTTGAGCTGTTTAATTCATTCCTCAAATAACATTGACATTTGTTCTCTGGCACACTGTATAGCTTTAGCTTATTAATAGCTTCCACCAGTGTGAATTTCCTCCAGACCAAGGGAGTTCATTGCACAGCTTGATGTCTTCATTCATACCAAAATGGACATTGTGGCAGGAAAAAACAAAAACAAAACAACCTGCATATTTACTTGCTTTAATGGAGAAATGGGCTTCTGAGGGCCTTCCAGAAGTGGGATTCTCCTTTATATCAAGTCATCTCATATATTTTTACTGACTGGTTCCTTTTCTTAATTTTGTCAGTTTGCAGCAGCAGTGTGTGGGTGCTCCCCAGCATCATTCAAGGGAGGAAGCAATTATTTCCCAGACCGAGTTTGGCCACCCCTAATATAAGGCTAGTCAATGTAGTCCCATCAGTGTTTTTATTGGCAGTGGAATGGCATGCAGGGAAACAAAGAAATGTTACAGTGAGCTTCAGCAGCTGTCTCTAGTCTTTATGACATTTTGATAATCCCAAAATACTCTGGTATGGCACCACTCCAGGGTATCATGGGGGGAAAAAAGAAATGATGGCATTTACTAACTGTCTCAGTACATTACAGCTAAAGATCACAAAGAAGAAGGAGCTAAGACAACCCAACTGTAGTATGAATGGGCCCTTGGTGGCTATCTAACCATTTCAACTATGGTTATTACCAGCCCCAGCCTGATTGACATTCACCACCTTCATCACTCCATTGTGTGAGACTGCTTTTCATAGTTTAATATTCTTTCTTTGAAAGAAGCTGAAGAAGAAGCTTAATATGTGATTAAGTGGTACTATTCTGCCCTTTAAGAGCCAAGAGGCCATTTTCAAGGCTGAGAATGTTCTTGTATTATTCAAGAAGTGGAAACAAAGGCTTCTTCCATTATGAATATCTCCCTGAAGCTCAGTGTCTTTCACTTATCTGTTCCTCCTTATAATTTGACAATAAGCTGTCATAAAGGGTTCTGGACCATGTACCATTTTCTATTTTAAGGGATAATGATAATTCCCCCCTCCAAAATCTGGTTATCTTGCTCCTTCCTTTTTGAAATCTGGCAGGCCAGTGGCCATCATGGCCAGGACATTTTGATGGAATGGATTCAGACATTCTGCGAAAACAAGTAATGGATAAAATATGCTTCTCTTTCTCTAAATTGCTCCATTACACTTTGCTTGAATGCTTAACAGAATTTTAGGTATTCTTATCTAGTCTGACTCAACATGCATGATTTTAAAGTAGGTCAACAGAAGTTAATAATATTACTCTGTTCATTATCATTCTGCAGGGCAATTATTTTCCCTGCTAATTTTTATAAAAATGATCAAGGTAATTAAAAACATAGGTTTTCAAATACTATGAAAACAAATAATCTCTCCAGCAGTTCATGTGATGGAAGGAGGATATGCCTAAAGCTGTAAGAGAAAGGTAGGCATAAAGAAAGAGGTGGAGATTATATCTAGCTTCAAAGAATCTCTGGGCTCATGAAAGTTCACACCCTTGATTCTCTGGACTCATGAAGGTTCAGACAGTGAATTCTCCAACTGTGTGAGAGGGATAGAGAGGTTACCTCCCTGACAAATCCATAATCTACATCCAAAATGTAGGTGTTCCAAAAATATAAATTTCCCCATTTTGTATAACTAGAAGAAATGGAGAGGGATGATACAACATACATATTTAGGGAAAGTATTCCTGGTACGGAGGAAGCAAAGAAGGATGGTAGGTGTTATTTATATGGGGAATAGCTATAGTTTAGCAAGTACATTTCTATACTGCTTATCAGTGAACTAGCATTCCCTAAGCAGTTTACAATGTGTAAGCCGATTTGCCCCCCAAAAGCTGGGTATTTATTTTCCCATCCTACAAAAGGTAGGAAGACTAAGTGGACCTTGGAGCCCTGAAGGATCAAACTCACAACCATGTGACTGTGAGTGGCTGCAGAACCAGAATTTAACCACTGCACCACAAGGGTTCCCCTAAAGAGATATTTGGTCAGTTGAATGTGCTCAAATGATAGCAGCAGCAGCAGTCACAAGAAGGGATGAAATAAAAAACGAAGGCTGAAAGATAATGTGAACAAAGTCAAGGCAGAATTCAATTTCTGTGCCAACAAGCTCCCAGTAACAAACTGAGAAGGGAGATTTTTTGGTGATCCCCCCCTCCTTTTTTAAAAAAAATAATAATTCTCCACTGGCAGAGGGAAATTCTTTGGTTCCGATCAAAGGAATGTATACCAAATCTGGCCAATCCAAATACATCCATTCATCAGGGAACTGAGTTCTGTTTACCTATTCCCTTTTGTGAGTGAAGTGGATATTATTATTATTAGTAGTAGTAGTAGTAGTAGTAGTAATACAGTGGTCCCTTGGTATCTACTGAAGTTTGGTTCTAGGATCTTCTGTGGATACCAAAGCCCATGGGTGCTCAAGTCCCATTAAATACAATAACACAATAAAATAGCACCCCTTTTATAAAATGGAAAAAACAAGGTTTGCTCTTTGGAATGTATATATTTTTAAGCTATTTTCAAGCCATGGATGCTTGAAACTGTGGATAAAATAACCCATGGATATGGAGGCCTGACTGTATTACCATTATTACCTCTTCTACTATGACTTCCCCTGTGTGTGTATGTGACTTTAAGTCACTTGTTGTGGGGTTATGGTAACCCCACAAACCTCACAGGGCTTTCTTAGGCAAGGAATTACTCAGAGGTGGTTTTGCCAGTTCCTTCCTCTGAAATATAGCCTATAGCACTAGTACTATTATATTATTCTGTCTCCTTCCCAGTTTAGGTCTCGAGGCTTTTTTAAAAAACATAAAGTAAAACAAATACTTTATATGAATTTTTTATGTTAAAAATGACATTATACAAAAATTGAAAATGTAATTAAACCATCAATAAAATTAAAACTAAAAGAGAACAACAACAACAAACCCACAACAACCACTAGACTGTATAGCACATAATGCATAACCTATTTCACTTAAGCTATCAGTCTTCAAGTCTGTCTAAACAGAAAAGTTTTCACCTTCCTAAGGAAGTATAGCAAGGAGGGCATTAATTTTACCCATTGAGGAAGTCAGCTTCAGAGCCTGGGAGCAGCCACTGAGAAGGTCCTTATTCTCGTCAGATATATATGTGAGGCTGGTGGGATATAGAGAAGGGCCTCCCATAAGATGTCAAAACAAGGCTAGGTTCATAAGGAAGAATACAGCCCTCAGGTAACCCAGAGCTCTAGTTCACAATAGCTTTCAGATTGAGGTTGTTGGCTTAAGCACCAAACATTCTAATATGACTGATGATTCAGTGAGAAATCAGATGATACTTTTACCTGGTGACAGGCTCATCTGCTGTCCTTCTGTGGACACTGCCT
This sequence comes from Sceloporus undulatus, assembly GCF_019175285.1. Classification (NCBI taxonomy): domain Eukaryota; kingdom Metazoa; phylum Chordata; class Lepidosauria; order Squamata; family Phrynosomatidae; genus Sceloporus; species Sceloporus undulatus. The sequence goes on from NC_056525.1 coordinate 227,710,407, forward strand.
AAATGTGCTGAATACATAATACAAACATTTAAGAAATTTCTAAGAGATACGGACCAAAATTATATTCTTCTCTATGAAGAACAAAGCAGATTTTCTAGAAATGCCATGATAGTTCTTTATAATGTAAATATATCTTTGTGGAGATTAATATCAGACATTGGATAATATTTCATTCCAGTAACATAGCCTCTTCTTAAACTCTGGTGCATATTGGTGAAAGAACTCTGTTTTTCTTTCTCTACAGTTCATTCCCAATAGCTTTATAGCTTTACTGTTTTCTCCCCACAAGCATAAACCAGCTGGAGGCTTCCAACTCCACATGACATATGTTTTGTTACAGAATGGGAGCAAAATGAACAATGCACAGCAATAAAAATGTTCATTTCTCCATCAGAATCTAATGCTGAATGACATCTGCAAAGCTGTATGTGAAGTACAAATTGTGGGCACAGTGGTTCATTATGACATCACATCAGCAGCTACAAGAGCAGTTGTCTGGCCCCAAGAGAGCCTTGTAATGACAGTAATGCTTACCAGGTATACCCCAATACCAGCAACTACAACCTACTTCTGGAAGTAATAATACACACTTACATTTCAATGGTTCTAACCCAGTGGATCATCATCATCATCATCATCATCATCTACCCAATGTAACATGACAACACAATTTATAGATAGGTTGCTCAACATACAATGCTTCTCTGAAGGTGTATATTCCCAATGTGTATATTCTTCTAAATATGACAGTGATTTAACCTTATATCCAGATCAATTAGCAGAGTTCTAACCTGATTAAATAACTGAAGTAGGATACTGAAGCAGGTAGCAGAGTTCTTAAAAAGAAATATTATTGAATGGGAAAACTTAAAACTTGAAAAAAAATCAGCACTAGAAGGGACATGAAGATTAACTGTACCAACACAGGCTGTGGACAGCTTTACTTAAATATCAACCTAGATAATATATTCTTAGCTTAGAATTTTACTGAGAATAGATGCTGGATCAGGAACTAAATATGTAGGCTCGAAAAATTTATTATTATTATTATTATTATTATTATTATTATTATTATCAACATTTATTTATAAAGTGCTGTAAAGTGTGCAAAGTGCTTTACATAGTAAGGATCAAATAAAATGGGGGGGGGGATAAAAACCTGCCAAGTGGTGTACAACCTGAAACAACAACATTACATGATTAAAATATCTCTAAAATATTACTAACTAGTATACAATAAAAACAAAATAAGGAGCAGATTAACAACCAGTAATTTGGAACGCCTCCCTAAACAAGAGTGTCTTCAATTTGACCTTAACATTAGCCGAGGAAGTAATAGTTTTTAATACTCTGGTTTCTCTTTGGATCATATAAATCTATTTAATTGTGTGGGGAGTAGATTCCATTCATGAGGAGCAGCATGGAAGAAGGGCTGGATTGCTACCCTACCCCTAGAATAAAGAGACCAGACACAAGTTGTACGGGTTAAAAACAGGGCCACTTATTGACCTATTTATTAAGTTCTTAATGGAACTGCAACTAGTATTATAACCAAAACAAATGTGGGAGACAGGGAAAGCTGCATACCGGTGTCTTACCGCAGACTACCTCTGCAGCTTATCAAGGATGATAACACCTGGGCCCTCAACGACAGTCCATAAGTTGGGTTGCCATTGGACAGCTCGCATAAGGAAGCCCAGCAAGAAGTCCTCTTTCCCAATCTGTGAAGAGTAAGGTCGGGGTATACCTTCCAGCCAGACCCAAGGTCCATTCCTTTCATCCACCCCCCAGGTCGCAAGGCCCATAGAGGTGCTTCCAGAAATTTTCCTAACACCCAGTAGGTTGTCCAAGGTGCTCGCCAAGATCAAATCCAAAGATTTATGCAAAATATAAATAAATACGTCCAATTAGAATCAACAAATTTCAAACCAAATCATGTATTATTGTGACTCCATCTCAGCCAATCTCCCTTTTGCCAATGGAAACAGTGTGGTGTAGGCGAAAAACCCCATGGAAAAGAGGAAAAATTCCTACAAGGCCCCTAGGCGACCAAGTGAAACTTCACACTATACCAGCGGTGGGTGGGTGGGTCAACGGTTAATCCAGGAATGAGACACCCAGGGGATGACAGGCAAAGCATGCCCTTAACCACACTCCCTAAAGACTCATGCCATGGCAACAAGCCATGGCATGATTTTAACTGCCCTGGTCTCCACCAGTAGGAGAGCAGCAAAAAGCCCATCCCAGCTCCACAGCCTCTGGCGTGGAGGGGGGTGGGATGGCCATTCAAGCAGCAGAGGAAGAGAATCTTGGCTGGGTCAGGAGACCGATGTCATCAGATATCAATGTACATGGAGGGTGGTAAGGAGAGATGAGTGCTGTCAAATAAGAGGGAGCCAAGCCATGAAGGGCTTTAAAGGTGAGGAGAATAATTTTATATTGGATTCTGAAAGGAATGGGGAGCCAATGAAGGGATAATGAGAAGGGGGTAACACGATCAAAATGATGGGCAGAGATGATGATCCTGGTTGTTGAGCATTGCACAGAGATTAGGTGGCTAAGGTGAGAAATAGGAAGACCCACTAGCAATGAGCTGCAATAATCCAGGCATGATATCCCCAATGCATGCACCAAAGTCTTCGTCATCAAAACAGAAAGAAACGGTTGAATTCTGATGAGATTATAAAGAAAGAATCTGTATGACTTGGTTGTAGCCTGGATCTGTGGAGTGAATGATAATGAAGAGTCAAATAGGAAGCCAAGACTATAGGCCTCATTGATAGACTGAATAGAAATGTCATTCACTGTCTACTTGCATTTGCATGTTTTTGAACTGCTAGGTTGGCAGAAGCTGGGACTAGTGACAGGAGCTCACCCCATCATGCAACAATCAAACTGCCAACCTTCCATCTTCTGGTACTCAGAATTGATGTCTTAACCACTAATCCACCACATCCTATGTATACACCACATCCACTTACTATTCAGCAATAGATTCAATGGATCTCCTGTAGATGGGACTACCAGTACAGATCTACCATAGGAGAATTTCACAGAGGGACAGGATAGGGATGTTATTGCTCCCCAGTCCTTATCCTGTCCTTAAGCTGTCTGTGCCGATCCCACCATTATAGAATCATAGAGGTGGAAGAGACCATAAGGGCCATCCAGTCCAACCCCCTGCCATGCAGGAAATCACAATCAAAGCAGATCGGATAGATGGCCATCCAGCCTCTGTTTAAAAACCTCCAAAGAAGGAGATGCCATCACACTCCAATGAAGTGTGTACCACTGTCAAACAGTTCTTACTGTCAGGAAATTCCTCCTAATGTTAAAGTGTAACCTCTTTTCCTGTAGCTTGCATCCATTGTACCATGTTATAGTCTTTGGAGCAGCAGAAAACAAACTTGCCCCATCCTCAGTGTGACACCCCTTCAAATGCTTAAACAGGGCTATCATATTACCTCTTAACCATCTCTTTTCTAGCTAAACATACCCAGCTTCCCAAGTCTTTCTTCATAAGGCTTGGTTTCCATTTTGGTGGCCCTCCTTAATCTGTCATTAAAGTGACATTGCATTAACGCGGATCTCTGTTAACGTAAAATGTCAGCTTTAATGACAGGTTAATGGTAGGATAATGACAGGATCTGTGCGGCTTCATTTGAAAAGCTTTAATGTGATCATTGTCATTTGTGCTTCCCAGGTGGGATAAACATGAATCCCATGTGAAAGTCCTTCCCGCAATTGTGCGGGAAGAACAGGAATATGACAGGACATGGAAGGAACATCTCTCTTCTGAAAATCTCCATAATTTTCTAGACTAGATACTATCAAAAAGTGTTATCCTGTGACTTCTTTCTTTGGAGAATGAGTAAATAACAAATTCAGTAAACAGACAGGTGTCCTTATTCTTACTGGTGTGATAGTCTTAGTGGTGAGGTGTTCTATGTGATAAGGAGTAGGAAAATGGAGAGCAACATGACATGTTATGTCGATAATAGGGTAAGTCATCACAAGGGCACCATTGTCCAGTTCATGATTGAAATATTATATAGGCCAATACCCTATAGTTAAACCTTAGAGGTTTCAAATCCCATTCACTTTGATTGTAAACATGGACAGACAGGATATGGGGTGAAACAGATGGCTCCGATGGGGAGGCTTGGAACCACTCCATTTAGGCTGGATTAGGGCTGTGGCAAACAGATGTGCAGCCCCAATCCAGCCACTTCCATCCAAAATAGGAGTGGAAAAATCTGCTCCTATTTGGGGTGTAAAAAAGCTACCCCTTTGCCTCTGGAACCACCTTTTCACTGGCTCCGGATCTTGCAGCATCTAAACACCACTCCCCCAAATTGCTTCGAAGCCACCCAGTGTGTAATCACTAGCATGACTTCCAGGTGACTTAGGGGTTTGGAGCATGTAAACACCATACCCCCAAGCTGTCTTAAACTTCCTGTCTATTTCGGCCCAAAGTCCCATTGGATATAACAAGATTTATTTCTAAGTAAGCTAGGATGAGATTTTGTTAATGAAGACACACTAAGGCTGCAATATTATGCTTAAAACCATAGACTCATAGATATCCCCCTAATAATCCCTTTAAAACATAGTGGGACTTACATCTGAATAAACAAAGATAGCCATATGGATTTTATGCAGATTTGGAATAAGCTTTATTGAATTCATTGGGCTTTGCTTTCAAGTAAACATGCAGAAGACTGAGCTGCAAAATGTGTAAGACAATTATTTAGAAAGACATTGCTGCTGAACCATGCTTAATCTGGATACTGCTAGATATCAGGTACCTCATCTGTGTATCATATGAAAACCAATATAGAACCTAATTAGAAAAATGAAAGGGACACATTTGCGTTCTATTTGCCAGCAGACAAAGCTCTCAGATTTTCTACAGAGAAATGAATAATTAAAATGCTAGGAAAAAGATGAGCCTTGGCAATGCAACTTGAGCCACATTTTAAACAAAGCAATCAAGTCATATTTCCCTCAGGAGAAGTCCATGATCACTGAAAACAGATTATTATAAACAATTGACAGAGATGTCAAGAAACCTCATCTGACAAGCAGACCTTTAACTAGATATATGCTTTTTTTTGTTTTTTGTTTTTTTGTTTTTTTGATTCTTGGATTCAGATGCATAGGGCCTTTGCAGTGAATGAAAAATTATGTTGAAGGAACTACAGGAAGTACTCACATGTTTGCTGAATAAAATATGCAAAGGTGTGAGAATTAAATGTATGAGAAGTATATTTTTGTCCCAGGCTGTTTAAAATGTCTCAGGAACATGCAGTGGGTTAAAGAGGAAATACTGACTCAGAGGAAGCTGATGCAACATGAGTATGGAGATCAGTCATAGCATGCCAATGCTGCACTGTCACTGTAGCTACATGACAAGAAGCTAATGAAACATTAGCAGGGGTTTGGATCAGAATCCTAGCTGTTTGTCTATATAAAGGATGAATGCTGCAGTACACAATGTGGTGGTGTGGATGTTGGTTGATGGTGGAGCATTATGCTGGTTTGTGTAGATATTGCTGTATCGTGATTGTAAATATTTGCTGCAACTAAGATTAAAAGCCTCTTCAGAAGAAACTCAGCAGTTGTGAGCTACTTCCAGACTAGGCAGTGGTATTTGTCTTCCTAGCTGGCAGTCTTCTGTGTGTGGACTCAGTTTTTCCCCAGTGCTAACAAATTCTTCTCTTCAGGGTTTTTCAACACTCAAAAAGCATGTTGTTGTTTTTAAAACAAGTTTTTCAAGTTTTAGAAAAACTTGAAGACTTACCTTTTTCGTCAGGCATTCCCCCCATGAACGTTGGTGTTATTTTTCTCCCCCTGAATGTGACATTTTTCCATTCTATCAGCCTTGTAATTGTATTGTTGTTTTTATCTTGTTATTTTATTGTATATTGTGTTTTTAAATTGTTTTTACTATGCTGTAAACCGCTATGATCCATGGAATAGCGGTATATAAATAAATTTTATTATTATTATTATTATTATTAAAATATTATTGAATATTATTTCCATTGCTAGACAGAATCCATCATCACCGTGACAATCAACATCATTACCATACTTATACTTCAGGTTTTTTTCTGCTGAGACTAGAGCATTTCATATTGCAAAAGAATGTATCTTTCCACACAAGCTTTCCTATATCTTAATATCTGATGCATGCAATATTCAAGTGTCTTCTTATTGGAAGTACATGTAAAACAACACAAATGTGTTGCCTTATTTTTGAAATGTTTTCTCAAAATAGAAAAGCATCCCTGGCACTTGATTTACAAGTATTTAGAGGCCAGGTATAGACCTTTTGATTTACCTGTAAATTTTAGAAACTCATATAGTTCCTCTGTGTTTTGCCTTTTTTTTTTTTGCTGTTTTTTTAAACAGCTTCTTTTGATATTTCTGTTCAGCTGTATCACGTTGTCTTGCACAAGAAAAGGTAATCTTTGACAAGACAACAGACAAGGAAAGGGAAAGGTTAATCCTTCTCTTCCCAGCTGAAGCTGGGAGCATCAGCCCACAGAGAGGAAGCTTCTGTGTGCTTCTGTGTGCTGAGCACTGATAAAGGAGTGGAAATCCACAGGAAAGCTGTACCTTTTCCAACTGTATGCTATCCTTATGGGATATGATTATTACAAAGGTGTCCAGTAGTCTAAGTGTCACTGTACCACTGTACCACAGTGCCTCAGTTTTGAAGTACTCTCTGTTTTATTTTCATTTTTTCCCTTAGTAATGCACAGCTTGGACTCTGCCTATTTCATAGTTGCCGCTGTAACAGTATGAACAGCTGACCCACCATTTTGCACAGTGTTTTGGGATGGGGCAGTTTGTTTTGACATCTGTGGCTTCCTACGCACATCTTCTACTTCAATTCAGATAGCAGTATGTTCTGCACTATGTTTTCCAGTGTCTCTTTTATAACTGGTTTCCTTACACCAGATGGATACATGTTCTGGTCCCAAGAAAGAAATAAAACTTCTAGACACTACAACAATCAATGTACCAAACAGCTGATCATGGAACTGACCAGAGGACAGGTAGCCCTGGGATTCATTCTAAATTATGCTCAGGAACTAATGGGAGATACAGCTTTCTGCTGAACTGATTTGAAACAGTAATCATGGTGTCAAGTGAATTTATTTGTTAGCAGAAAACTGCCAAGAAATGTAAGACAGTTATATTTGATTTCACAAGAGGAAACTTCTCAAAATAGTAAAAATAAGCTGAAAGAGAAAGTCAAGAGGGTCAGATCTCTGCAGACTGATTGGGGCTTACTCAAAGCCGCAATAACAGAAGCTGAGATTGAAATGTATACTGTATAGTAAGCCAGAAAAGTATCACCAACCCTATCATGTTTATTGTCAGTAAATTTATTGGAAAGGGGGTGTGTGATTTTCTTCAAGACAAATATTTCCCCAATAAACAAAAATGAATACAAAATGCTAAAAAAGAAAGCCAAATTGATAATAAGAGATGCAAAAGGAGATTCTGAAGAGCATATCTGTAATAGCACTTAGATCAATTAAAAACATTCTTTAAATAGATCAGAAGCAATGGCTGAACTACTCCATGACAAGATAATGAAGGAGGTGTTAGGGGAGAATTCAGAAATTGCAAGTGAATTATTTGTCTTCATTGTAGAAGTTATTAATGTCTGAAATTTTCAGAAAGAAGGTGAGAAATCAAGCTAGAGCAGCAGCAAGAAATGCTTCTCTAAACTGGGGCACCCCTCATTACACATAAATAATCTGAATTTGATGTCTCATGCTACACATTCCAACTTTATGATTCTATGAAAAAGAAGCTGGCACTACTGCTGTATCAGAACCAGCAAAGGCCTATCAAAAATCTATTATTACTTCAGAAGACACAGATGTACCAGTACTAGTATCATACATGGACTTTATGGTTAAAATGCTATGCTCTATGTTTTTGACATGTGGGAGAAAAAGTTGCATAAAGTTACTGGTATAAGTAAACTCTTTTTTAAATGCACTAGATGCTACTTTAGGATAAGACTAAGGCCTAATCCCAACATTATACTGGTAGAACATCTTCCTGCTTCCCTCTTCTCAATTGTTTGAGATAAGAGGAGGAAAGGGAAACTAAATCCCTGACACGCATCTGACATACTATCTTTTCCAAAGAGATGACTGTCAATGTTCTTCTGACCAGATCTATGTGTTTTTGTGTTGTGTGAGGAATCCCACTTTAATCAGTTGCTTGGTGGGATTGTCTTGGTTTGCACTTTCTGGACCATCTTTAGAATGGATGTAATTTGTGTTCCAGATTCCATACAATGACAGACCTGTTAATTTCATGGCATGTCATTTCCTTGAATTATCCTATGGAATGAAAATGTGTATCATTGTAACACACATAAACAACTGTTCAGACATACTTTAGTTCATGGGGGAATATGTTCAAACAATGCACACAATTTAAGGCATGCTCACAAAGATACACACATAACAAAAGTAAGGATCTCATCCTGTAAAACAAACATAAAAAATTATATAGTGAAACTATTTTTAATAGTGGATCTAGTAGTGAAAAGAAGGATCTCTGCAAATGGGGAGTTTGGACAAGTGAATATCCCTAAAGATCATGTAATTGTAGCAGCTGAATTGTGAGAAGAAGCACAAGCATAACAGCCATTTGTATACCTGATTCTTGGCCTATCCAAAACTAGATTTCCATTTGGGAAAATTGTGCCCCAGTATAGGATTAGGATATGGTCGGTGCAGGGATGTTAAAGCAGATCCAGGAGTCAAGAGCTCCACCATCAGTCAGAGCCAGTCTGGTAGCATGTCAAACCAGACCAAATCTCAGGTCAGATCCACAAAGATCATTATTATCCAAGGCAAAGCACCTACCTAAATAGGAAGTGTTTTACAAATTTTCCATTGGTAACAGTCGCAATAATTGTGGATCAGTGCAACAGCTGAGATACTTTCCTGTCTAAAGAGCTTTCCATGCTAAATCTACTCAACACACGAAGCAGAAAGGCCCAGAATTAAAAATTGTTTTAATCCATCACTCCATGTCCTAGTTTCTGGAGTAGAAGAAAACAAGCTTGGTCCAACCTCAGTTTGAATTGCTGCTCATATCCCCAATGGTTCCTCACATACACTTAAAACTGGATGTATCTTACATTTTGTATATGTATTTTTTGCTTGACTCTCGCAACAGTGTTATATCCAACATATGCTGGTTGTACCTTTCTGTTCTTCTGATTTTCTTTTAAAGTAAATCTGTGCTTGTGTCATTCCTACATGCAAGAAGAAGAAACTGCCAAACACTTCTCCTCTTCAATGAAATGTTAACATATATTTTATTGGTCAAAAGGCATTTTTCACATTTGTGAGAAACATTTTCATGAAAATTGTGAGGCTAAACTAGTTGCGGCCTTGTTACAAAGACTTAAAAATTAGAAGTCGTGGTGACTCTTATGAATGTTCTTGATCTACTAACAATCCCTCTGTGCTTGCCTTGTGTGTGTTCTTTGCTTCACAAAGGGAAACAACACTAATTTGGGGCAAATACATTTTGTGCGTATTACAGAAATTATATCTATCTATCTATCTATCTATCTATCTTGTTCTCACAAGAGAGTGAAAAATTTCATGGAGGATAAACTAAATAAATAAATACATAAGACTTTTATTTCTACCCCGCTTTTTGCGAAAACAATCAAAGTGGCTTACAATGTTAAAAGAATACACCATATATACGAAATACCCCCCTTAAAAATAATTAAATGGTTTAAGGTTAAAATTATATGAACAATTAAAACGATAGTAGTGGGCAGAGTCATCAAATATATGGGGGGGGTCGCTACATGGCCAAGTAATTTATTCTGGGAAGGCCTGCTGGAAGAGATCCATCTTAACAGCTTTCTTGAAGCTATTTAGATTTGGCAGATCTCGTCCAGCAGGCCATTCCACAGGCTGAGAGCAGTTGCAGGAAAAGCCCTCTGAGAGGTCACACTCAATCTGGTCTTTATAGGATGGAGTAAATTCCTCCCAGAGGACACCTGAGAGCAAGGGGCAGATTGTCTGGAAGTAGCCGATCCTTTAAATAAGTTAGGTCCAAGCCATGTAGGACTTTAAAGTTAATAACCAATACCTTGTACTGTGCCTGAAAACTAATAGGTAGCCGGTGGGTCGACTTTGAACACAGACTTTTGAGGAAAGCATGAACCCCTCTAGGACTGGAGGTTGCAACCCAATGCCTGGTTCAGGGGCCCCTACTGTAAGTACCTCTGTTTTGTCTGGATTCAGTTTGAGCTTGTTTTCCCTCATCCAGTCCATTACTGCCTCAAGACACTGATTGAGGGGAGAAATGCCATCTGTCATTGTCACTGATGACCAAGACATGCAGAAATATATTTGGGTGTCATCAGCGTACTGATAACACCCTGCCCTGAAGATACAATCTTGATAGTGTATCTGTCTTATAGAGATTTAATAAGATTTCTTCACATCCCTAACATAAAAGGTGCACTGACAAACCAGTTTTAATCAACCCAATGCACCAGGGGAAGGATTATACTGGTATTATCTTTTTTTTTTCTTTAAAAAATTAATCAGCTTGATTTGCTTGCATGACGTTTTTCTTTCAGCATTTCATATGGGATTTAGTGGTGTCTCAGAATGGTTTATAGATATTCATAATACATCTTTCTCTACATATTTCCCCTTTTTATTTTTTCTGCCTCACAATCCATTTTGACAAATAGACAAATATTCTCTTATGACTGTGGGATAGCATGTTGCACTGAACTAATCTCAGAATCTTTATTAAATTCTCAATCTTTCCTGTTGTAAAAATATGCACGCAGCGGAAGAAAAATCTTTTTTTATGATTCTAAGAACTATCAACAGGATTAAACCATAAGGAGCATTTTCAAAACAATGTATCTATCAATGGAGCCCACAAAGGCTGTAGCCTAAGAAGGTCTCATGAAATATTCATTTACAAGCACGAGCAAGAGAAGCAGATTGAGTTTTCTTTCTTTATGGCAATACGAAAGTGACGGATGGACCTAGTATAGTCTCATTCAAAACATATGACTTTGGATATGTCTGCATTTTATATTTGATTTTTCCTACACCACACTTCTAAACCTAATTTTTAAGTCAGCAATGAAGGCATTACATCTCACCATCTCCCCTCTCTGTCCTTCACTCGTCTCTGTCTCTCTCTTTTTGCAGTTTGACACCACTTTAAGTACTATAGTTCAGTGGCATTCCTAGAATTGGTGTCACTGGTGCAGGTGCGCAGTGGTGGCAGCCAGCCCTGCCCTCAACCCCCTGTAGATGCCAGCCAAGAGCTAGCCAATGCAACAGGGAAGGGGTGTGGGGGGGAAGGGGGTCACACTCCTTCTTCATTGCTTCCCCTTCACCTGAACTAGCCAACACAATGAGTGTGGGTTTTTTTTTGTTCCCCCTTCACCCAAGCTAGCCAATGCAATGGGGAAGATGTGGGGGGGGGCTCCTTCCCCTTCACCTGAGATAGCCAATGCAATGGGGAAGGGAGTGTGGCAGGCACATGGACATGCTTGTGTCTGTTGCCTTTCTCCCTTGGCCAAGAGAGCCAGGGCAGCAGAGAAGGCCCTCCACCCCCACCCCATAGTGGGAGGAGGGTTCAGCTGGGTGACACTTCCCTCTCAGGTGCCACCCAGTGCAGTTTGCACACTCTACACTCCTCTAGTGATGACACTGTTGTAGCTTCATCTTATGGACTCATATAATTTGTAATTTTGCAAGGTCTTTAACCTTCTTTACCATTGAGTGCTGGCGTCTTACAAAACTACAAATCCCAGAATTCCCAGAATCTACAATGTAGATGCACCCCTCTCAATCTTATGTGTAGACACATAGGCCTGTTACAGACTGCCAAAATAAAGCTGCTTCAGGTCTCTTTGGAGGTATGCTGTTTAAATGATGCATGGGTCCTATGAGTCCAGAGGTCACGCCAAAGCCACACTCCATTCCTAAGCACTGGAGGCCAGCTTTGGTGCAGCTTCCGGATTCTTAGGATACATGCATCATTTAAACAGCATACCTCCAAAGAGACCCGAAGCAGCTTTATTTTGGCAGTCTGTAACAGGCCATAGTCAAGTCACAGTCCTGGGAATCTACCTACAGTTATAGGTAACTGTAAAAAGCACAATACCATAATTTCTTGCTTATGCTGTAGCTGCCCCACTCATTACACACTTGGGAAATGTTAATAGGACTTATAGCTGACTAAACATGCATAAACTGTTATTCTGTTCACCCTTACCTTAGAATACATTCAAGACTTAGTGAACATAGTTGGCTAATTATGCATAAATGTTATGCAGAATAATTATACACAACAATTGTAACCCTATACAAACTTGCTTAAGGGCAGCATGCATATAACTGAGTGAAACCTAATCTTATTTATATCAAAGTGATGTAAATAGGATCAAACTGAAAATATAAAATTTTATATACTTGACTATGTATTTTCTAAATAGGTGTCTCACATTTCTACAATAAAGCAGGAAAAAGATAATGAAATGGAAGAGAGCTAAGGTCTATTCTGCCAGGTTAGTATGAAACATAATTTCATTTTTCAAACAAACTTTATACAATACAGATATTATTTAATAATAATAATAATAATAATAATAATAATAATAATAATATTTATATCCCGCACCTTTGAGGTCAATCGGGGCGGTTAAGCAGGAAGTATATTCTGCAAAATATACTTCCTGCAAAGATTACTAGATGTTAGAGCACACGGCAACAAAGTCAGAAAGTAATTGCCATTCAACTTGACATGACATTTCTAAACAAGGTCCAAAAATGTAAAATAATACACCAATTACAGGTTTTCCAGTTTTGGTTTGTGGATATATATATATATATATTACCTCACAAATGTATGCCCTATTGATTTTTAGACATGTTTTTGCTAACCGAGGACAGTGTGCCGGCAGCTCATTTATCCAGCTTCACCCTTATGGAATGTGAAGTAGCTGTGATCTCTGAAGTCTTCTAATTGGGGTTGATTGCAAAAAGGCCATATCAACCTTAAACACAGATCTCCACTGACACAGCAATAATAGCATGACAGAAGAGTCAAGAGGGTAAATGTTACCTGCAGAATTCATAGTACCAAAGAGGAGAAAGATCAAAGAAAAAGAAGTACTTAGAGGTTCTCCATTCAAACTGCAAAAGGATAAGGGAAAGGAAAAAAACTGGTAAAGTATAGTTCCTTGTTGTATTACTTGGGGCTTCATCCCATAACCACCAGCTTTGTGTGATTTCTGCTCAAATCAACTGGATGTGTTTTCACTTTCTCATAAATACAACTACATTATTATGATGTGTACCTATGGCTGCAATATCACCATGTTTCATCATATTTCATCCTCTTCCAACATTCAGCAGAATCCAATATGACCATTGCATAATTCCCAGAAAGCAGCCACTGGGATTCATGAGGGTTCATTCACCTATTGATTCAGAAGAGGCTGCCTGATGGAAAGAGGAGTGGAATGACTCCAAACTGACAGAGGGGTAGGAGCTATCCTCTTGTTGCACTGAGCCAGAGTGGTTTCCAAAGCAATCAAGGCTTACTGCACACAGCTAGGTTTCTCTCTTCTAACTTATGTGAAGCCCCTGAGCTTTGAAGCAACAAGAGGTCATGCTGCTGCTTTCTTATTGTCTTTAAGCACATTGCAACATGAGGAGAATTTTCCTTCTTAGTTTACAAGTTGGGGGGGGGGAGAGAACAGCATAACAGACCATCTTTGCTTTCAATGTTCTCTGACTCCACAAATCCAGAGAAAAGAAGAGAATTAACTGCCACTTCAGCTGAGCACCAGGGAGCTTCGCAAAATAGTTACACCTTTTCTAAACCTCTCCAGCTCACAATGAGCCCTTCGCTACCTTCTCATATCACAGCAGGGCCTTTTTAAGGAGGGAGGATGACATGTTGGGCAATTTTGCCTGGCTTCATACATTGTTATGCCCAAGATTGTAAGGGCAATCTGTTTATCCTGAGAGTGTGTGATGAGAACCTCTCCCTCCATGGACCTATTCACAGCAAGGCTGAGAAGACATTGAGACACCAAATTTGGTTTTAAACACCATGCATGTAACATTTATTAAATCACACAAACATTGATTATCGAGAGCTCTTTCACTCACACATTCATACAATACACACACACACTTTCCTTCCGCCGAACATTGATCAGTTGTTCTCGAAGGCTGGGGATGACACCGTTGCCGCGGTAGATGCCAACAAAATGGAGGTGAAAGTCCAGGGTCTTTATACTTTTTCTTCTCTCTGGCTCTTGGCTGCTGAAGTCTTGCAATATTACAGCCCATTACTCAACTTCCTCTTGGAAGGACAGACAGGTTGTTCAGATCAGTCCGTGTTCAAAGCAACTCGTTCTGTTCAAAGTTCTCCATTGTCCTGTCAGTTCCTCATCATGGCGACTCAGGAGATAAGGTTCTTCCCGGTCATGGTTTGTCACACCTGGATGGCACCCCGCTTCAGCTTCCAAGTTTTCAGACTTTCCTTGCCTCGGTTGCCAAATACCTTCGTCACATCAATGCTCTGCGCGGAACCATCTTGTTTGGTCCTTTAGCTATGTTTAAAGCACAATTCCTT
>NC_056525.1:227725200-227797948 GCF_019175285.1 Sceloporus undulatus
TAAGGTTCTTCCCGGTCATGGTTTGTCACACCTGGATGGCACCCCGCTTCAGCTTCCAAGTTTTCAGACTTTCCTTGCCTCGGTTGCCAAATACCTTCGTCACATCAATGCTCTGCGCGGAACCATCTTGTTTGGTCCTTTAGCTATGTTTAAAGCACAATTCCTTGGTTCTTCGGTTCTTCAGCTCTGGGTTTAAGTCAGAGCTCACTCATTCGTCTTACACATGAGTGGGGCATAACAGCATTGGCACTGGTGTACTATTGCCAACCCATTTCTTTCAGAATCCCATTAAGCTGAGCTCCATATAAAGGAAAGGGAGGAAACAGGCTAGGGGCTCAAGTGAATGTACTGATCTTAACCTCTCAGTGTCTTTAAAAGGCCCAACTTTGAGACACTGAGGAGCAAAACAAGAAAATTAAAAGGATAACTTGACAATGCCAATGCATTTCAGTGGAGAAAGGAGTGGGGGAAGAGCAACTGCTTACAAATGAAATGAATGAAGGGACAAAATTTTAGTTCTAAGCTGGTGTTCAGTTTTCCTAGTCTAATTTCATTTCAATATAAAGATCAGAATGAATGAGCTCCCAAAAGGAATGGAGGAAGAAACACACATCAGTTTTTTGGTGATGGTGTTAAGATGATCCATAAAATGCACTCAACATGTATTACAGTTATCATTTTTTATCTAACTGCAAGTATTTTGAACACTACAGCTCTGTTTTAATTTCTGGAGGAGAATGCTGTGGCATCTTCTGTGTTTTAAATAATCTAGCTCTTTGTACACTGAAGTAGGATTGCTAGTTCTTAGTACATTCTGGTACCTGCTCTTAGCTGAGATATACTTCAGAGCTGTTCTGTTTCAAGAAGTGAAGATATAATTCAGAGCTCTTCTGGTTCTAGAAGTGAAGATATACTTCAGAGCTGTTCTGGTTCTAGAAGTGAATTTAAGTAGGTGTTTGTTTGTTTGTTTGTTTGGGGAGCTTTTGGTTTATTTTATTTTTGGTCATTTCAGTACTCTGAACCTAAACATATTTACCTGGTCTGAAGTTAGAAATTAATCAATTAAAAAAATAAATAGAAAATCGTTGCTGTTTTTGTTGTGTGCCTTCAATTCATTTCTGATTTATTGCGAACCTAAGGTGACCATATCATGGGTTTTTCAGAGTCCTATACTCAAAACACTATACCACACTGGCTCCCAAAAATAAAAGATAGTCTAGCAGAAAAGTATTCTGTTTGTTTGTTCTGTACATTTAAAAAGAAGCTGAAGAAGAGAACAAGTGAGTAATGTGATCAAAAACAAACATACATTCACATACAGACAGACAAACAACAGACCAGTTTAGACAAGCCTACCTAGAGGATTTAGATGTGCAGTGGGCCCTTAATATCTGCTGGAGTTTGGTTCCAGGGCCCCTGTAGATACCAAAATCTGTAGATGCTCAAGTCTCATTGAATACAATGGGATTGTAAAATTGTGTCCATTATATAAAATGGTAAAATCAAAGTTAGTTTTGTAGAATTTTTATTTTTTGGAATATTTTCAATCTGTTGATAGTTGAATCCATTTATCTATTTATTTTTTAAATGTTTTAATTGTACTTTTTGTTTGTTTGTTTTTTAACTGCTGTGAAGCCGTTCTGAGTCCCAGTCCTGGGAAAAGAGTGGGATATAAATAAATAAATGAATAAATAAATAAATAAAAATATCCATGGATATGGAGGGCTAGCTGTATTTTGAAATAAGAAGTGTGTTTGAGTTTGTTCTTGATCATATAAAATAAAAATCTATGGAGGCCAAGACTAGCCTTTGAGTTCATTTTAATAATATATAGAGAAGGTTATTCACTATGTCCTAGATTCCAACACAGAGCTTCAGTCAACATGGTTAACTAGTTTTTACTGGAGCTTTTTGGAAAATCTGGACTGTATTGTCAATCAATGCTATCTGTGGATGAAGCTGAGAGTGTGATTACCACAACTACAGAAATATAAAATGAAAAAACAACAACATTTTAAACACATTTATTCAGAAATCATCTCCACTTTGGTCCAATGGAATTTGCTTCTAAGTAGGCATACATTCTCTGATATAGTTCAAGAGTTTTAGTACTGAACTGTGTTAGAAAAGCTTCAATTGTACTATGTCTGCTTACTGACCTGGGAACCTCAGCCTTCCTCCCAAGAGTTGTCTCAGTCAGATCAGCTTATTGTAGTCTTGTCAGGGTCAGAAAAGGTTTATGCTTCTTGTCTGGCTTTCTCACTTTACTTTTGTCTCCCTTCGTTCAGCTCAGTTGCTCAAGAATACTGCTGAGAAACCACACCTCCTGTTTTTTCCTTCAAACATACATCTGCTATTTCTGCTTCATTCCTTAAGATGTGAGGATGAATTCTTCATGGTCTATCCATACATTAACAAGAAAACATACATCAAATTGCCCCTTGCTGAGAAAACCAATGGCAGAAACAGAATTCAGTGTGGTTCAGCTATTTCCATGCCACTTCAAGAAGATTAATGCATGAGAACTCATAGCTGTGTTCAGGAAACAGAAAATAAAAGCATGTGACTCCCAAATTCATGACAGATGGACAAAAGAGATTTAAATGTTCCCAGAGTCACTTTTTAAAATCAAAATTAAACCCAGTGCCTAGGGAGCTCAAAAAAGAGATGTAAAAACTCAATTGGAGGGACAAATTTAAGTTAAAAATTGCTGATGGGGAGGTTTAACCTTCCCTACCAATTCAGACTAAACCCAATCCAGATATGATGCCTTGTTGGGGTGTAGGAAGATGTGCTGTGTCCACTACAATGACTTGCAGAGTTGATCCACGTAGGCAGGATGCCAGGAAAAGGCTGTTGGAGAAAAGTCTGCAAAGCTTCAGGCTGCAAGGAAAGATTCCTCCCACACAGGCTTCAGCCTTGAGCTCCCGGCTTGAAAAAATAGCACTGCTGGACAGCAAGGATCTCTTGAACACGAGGGCTTTAATCACTTGTTGTAAGCTATTTACAAGATCGCACAGAGTTCCAGACAGCTGTCTTGGATACTCACAGTTCTATACAAACAAAGTGCTTCTCCAACCACCGACCACAACAACCCAACAATCCAACGAACAATGGAGATAGTCACCAGAAGGTGGTCTTCTGTGAAGTCATGTGACAGCCATGCCACCAAAGAAACCTTGCTAGTTTCATACCCAGTGCATGTTGTATCATACTGTATCCCATGATGCACCCTTGACTGACTTCACCTACTGTGCATGTTGCATCAGATGTCCCATGATGCACAGCTTCCAAATGCTGACTCATACACACCTGATACTTGAACTGTAGTTACCTCTGCTCCAGTTCCACCTAGTGGCCACATCCATGTCATTTCCAGGCCAAGTTTGTCACATGGTCCTAACATCCCTAGTGACTTATTTGCTAGTACAAAAGACAATAACTTTCAGTTGTGTGTGTGTGTGTGTGTGTGTTTGTTTACATTTTTGTTTGCTTGCTTATATCTCACCTTTCTCCCATGTGTCTTGTAAAGTGAACTACAACATAAGTTAAAACATAATGTAGCTAAATGTAGCGTTAAATATAATTTAATTTAACTCTAGTATAGTGGACTCACAGCTCACTGAATGAATGTCTCAAGCTCTTTTTCATTAGTGGGGACTATAATATCATTGCCATCCCTCTCAACTTTCCCTTCTGAATTTAGCTAACATTCCCAAAAGTAACTGGAAGGGATTCTAGCCCTCCCCTCTCCACCAGCAATGATACATTTTTATTAGTTATCCTTATTTTGGGGAGTCTTATTATTAAATAAGCAAGATCCATTAGACTGAATATATATGTGTTCTTGGTGGAGATGAAAACTTCAAGAAAATTTAATTATAGTCACCCCTCCAAATTTGTGGGGGAACCGTTCCAGATCACCAAGGTGAGTTAGGAGACTCAGATAATTAAGCCCCATTGAAATGAATGGGGTATGCTCCTGCGCACAAGCATAGGGTGCACACCGCAGAAGTGCGCCCCATTCACCTCAATGTCATGTCACCCTTCCATGGATCATCAAGTCCGACGATTTCAAGTACACAGACTTGGATGGGCGACTGTATATAAGAGAGATCAGCACAGCTACTTGCATTTTTTTGGAAACATCTTGGTAGAGTTTGCATACCCCAATCTGGGTTTTCCCTGGATTCTGGCATGCCACCCAGTGCCTGTTAGGTCACCATATGGCTTGTATTCGAAGATATCCCCCCCCCCCCACACACACACAAAAGAGTACATTCCTAGGTCTGAAACCAGCCTTTCTAATTATTTATATATCTTCATTATGTTCCCTTTTACTGTTTTCCAAAATTTTCATACTCCCCTTTCCATACGATACTGCTTCATATCACATGCCTTTCCAGTTTTTTTACTTAGATACTCACATTGCTTATACATTTCTATTCATGAGTATCACAGTTACATACTATCACACTATTTCATTACATAATTATATAGTATTATTAGAATCATAACTAATTAGTTCCAATTTTTATTTTGGCACATTCAGTTGTTGGGAACTTGACGAAGTACCAAAAATCTTTAACTATTTTTCTGCGTTTAGTATAGGATTTATGTCTCAAATCTCTTCTAAATATTTATTTAACAGGGACCATTCTTCCTCTACCTCATCTTCAATTTTTCCTCTCATTTACTGTGTCAAACTCCATTTCTATTACATCATATAACTTTAGCAGCCAGTCTTTTTTGCCTGAAACCTGATCAGATTTCCATCTTTGCACTAGAGTTGTCTTTGCCATAATGGCCATATTAAAAAGTATTTTTCTATATTTCTTTTCTAAATATTTTTGAACATATTTAACATGTAATATTCTGGTTTCAGTTGCATATTTATTTTTAATATTAAATTTATTGTACAGTGAGCCCTTGCTTCACACATGGGATCCATTCTGGACCCCCGCCACGTAAAGCAAAAAATGCATAAGCTTGAGCCCCATTATATCCAATGGGGCTCATGCTCGTTGTGTGGCCGTATGTGCACCCCTCAGCCATGCACACTATTCATGAGCCCCATTGGATATAATGGGGCTTGTGCTCACCGCGTGGCAATGCGTGTGCAGGGCACTCGCCTGTCTCCCAGGCGGCTTCAGTGTTATCCAATATTCTCTTCCAATATTTAGTATGATTCCTATCTCCTGAAGTCAATCTTTGCTATCCATCCTATTAGTATCTATTAGCCCAAAAAAGTAAAAAAAAATTGTTTAGTTTGTTTTCTTCTCTTTTCCTTCCCCTTATTTCTTTCTATTAAAGGAGAGAGATGATAAATTTAATTTTCTAGTCTTCTTATAATTTTGTTTTTCCACAAGCACCCACTATAATGCCCCGAGCAAGAAAGATCCAAATCTATATTGTACTATAAGATAGTACAACTCTCTAACCACTGTTTCTCTTAATTATTTAGCCTACCTTTTTGTTTCCCCCAATCCTCTTATATTCTTCTTGTCTTATTTTTAAAGCACTATACAAATACTTTCTATTCTCTGCATTCAGTTTTACACTTACCGGATTAATCAATTTCTCCCCTTGGTCCGCTAAATGGCACCAGCTCAGTTTTTATTGTTCTTGTTGCTTTGGGGGAATCTATTCAAAGCTGCACTATGTTTGGCCAAATATAGTTCCTTAATTTCCCCCTCCAGCCACTAGATGTCACTGGCTTGACTCTTCTTGTTCCTGTTCCTTTGGAGGGAACCTGTTCAAAGCTGCACCATGTGCCACCAAGTATAGTTCCTTACTCTGGTATTTTTAGTTTCTCCTTGTCACTTCCATCTTCTTTCCACTCAGCTCTCCATGTGGATTCCTGACTTTGAAACGCCCAGAATATGGCCTGTCAGACTTTATCACCACTCCACTCAGCCTGCAATCCATGTGTCTCTTCTCTCCAGCTACTTCACTCCAATGTTCCTAGAACAGATATCACATCAGGCATCCACTTGTCCTCCTCTCACCATCCAGCCATCATCTGCACTGCCACGACCATCATCTCCACCACCATCACGACAAGTCACAGGAACCAGCTCCTAACACATTCAGGTAATTTTTATTTGTATCCTTTCCACTCTCCCCTTCACATGCTCTATTATTCCAACTACACCAAGTTGGAAATGTAGTTTATAGTCTGGTGGGGGAGGTCTGTTGTTTTAAGTCAGTTTCAAAAAATGCTAAGGGTTTAATAAATCTGTAGATTGCTTCCCACAAAAATTGCAAAGTAAGCCTTCTTCTTGTAGTTTCCTCTACTTTGTAGATAGGTTATAATAGCAGAAATAATAACCATCGGGTTTCATGGGATCTATTTACTTGCTGTTAGTTTCGCTATCAATAAAGTTTAAAATTAGAAGTTAAAAGTGGTGGCTGCAGTCCTTGTGTCTTCCTGCAAGCATGAATAGCTCCGTTTCCCCACTCATCTCCATGATTCTCTTATATGTTCTTAATTTCACTACAATCCTATTCAATCAGGGATGCCCAGGAGTATCGGAGAACTCTTCTGGAGCTCTTCTGTCCACCCTCCACTTTGATGTTTTTTTAACCCAGTCTAACTCTGTAAACTGGCTATCATCCCCAGAGTGGGATCAAAGGGATGATCCTCAGACAGCCATGCCACAGGAAGTCAACCCTTCCCCAGATTCTGTGATAACTGTGTTCTCAAGCTTTGAGCAAATACTTTCTCCCTGAATTGCCTGGCAAAATTGCCACAGTATAACAGAGGCTCCACTTTTCTTATTTCTAAATGTGATCCCAATTGTCTCCTCAACTCTTGAAATAACTGCTCAATTTCATTAAAAATGCAATCAATGCTGTATTTGTGGTTGTTGTGTAGCTTCACCTCATTTCTGACCTACAACGACCCTAAGATGAACCTATCACAGGTTTTTCATGACAAAATTTGTCTTTGCCTTCCTCTGAGTCTGAGATTGTAACTTGTCCAAAGTTACACAGTGGAGCTTGAAATCCTGGCCTCCAGAGTTGTAGCCCAATGCACAAACCACTACATCATTCTGGCTTTCAATGTAAGTATAGTATGACTTTTTTGCTACTTTCACTGCCTCACAATAGGCATAAAGAGAGTTTTTGCTGACTTTCAGTTTGATTCAGGTATTAGGCCAACTGCAGTCCATCTGGCTTCAGCCACACTGTCTCCTCCTCAGAAGAAGGCAATGGCAAACCTCCTCAAAATACATTTTGCTGTGAAAACCTTATGATAGTGTCATCATGAGTCAGAGTTTACTTGAAAGTACATAACACCTTGTAAACTGCTTACAGAACTCTGTTATAGAATAAGAAAACCTACCATTGTCCTAAAGTCTCTCAAATGTAGCTCCAAGGAAGGACATATTTTTTTATTAAGCTTGTGGTGTAATGTTAGTGAGAAAGTTTAGCATTTCATGCCTAGGAATTAGCTCCCTGAACAAGAGTAAATCACTTCTGGATAGGACTCAAGAACAGATTATATTAAAATTGCCATGAAGAGCTAAAAGCTCTTGGAGATGAAGGAAAAAGAGACAAATTGATGTTTTACTGCTTTGACAGAATCCATATGTGCAGAAAATTAAAGGTTTTGCAATGTATTGATGAGGAGAACAGTCATTTAACAAATACATAATAGACAATGATTTGTTTTCTATCCAGGTTTGTTCCAGGTGTGAAGGGCATTTGAAAACTGATATGGGTTTGAGAACAGATGAATGGTTGGCTCGTGCTGTATTGTTGGGAGAGAGGAATTGTTTCTGTCTTTCTAAATTACAGCAAAATGGCCAGAAATTACATGGGCTAAAACGGTCATGGCAATTTAGGAGAGGCAAATTTTGTTGTGTTTTGCAGTTTCTATCAAAACACAGGATTACATTCCAGGAATAAATAATAATTCCCAAACAGCCTGGGAAAGTCACAGAAAACTAAACTAACTAAAACTAAAAACACAGGTTTTTTTTACAGGAAAAAAAAATTCTTTTGAATGCACACTATATTGCTATTGACCCACATTTTAGCCAGTATATTAACCTGTTGAACTACAGATTCTTCATTTTACGTCTCATTTGTAAAGTAGCTGATTTATTATCATGTGGGGTGTGGGTGGGTTGGGTTTCAAGCTCTTAAAACACTGGCTGATGATTCAGCAATTGCTATATTTTTGCAGGTGTGCAAGCAAGGAGACAAGTCTCAGCAATGGAGGAGGAGAAAGTGTGATAATTATTTGGGAACTGGCTTTGAACCCTGAAAATCCATTTACCTGCATTGCCACATTGTGCCAGGGCCCTCTCTCTCAGCCTGCAGGCTTTTCTGTGTGTGTTCTGCTTTTGTAACATTGGTACATTAAAAGCCAAAACTGACAGTTAAGGAGAATTAAAGGTACATTCACTTGTACCTTTGAATGTAAGTATTTGAATGTGTTTCAGAGCATCACTGGTTGAAAGAATAGTGGAGAAATTAGCCTACAGGCCTGATGCTATTTATGAGTTCCTAAATTAATTTTGCTTCATTATGATTTACATGACCAAGGAGTAGCATCAGGATAATAGTTTTGTCCTGTTAGTAACCTTATTAATTTGAATGAAAAATGAGATGGAACAAAGAGGACATTAATATAAGCACTATCACAATATAATTATCTTAGTGGAATTTAACTAGCACACAGGGATTAACATGTTTATCTTAGCAAATATATCCTTAGGCATTTGAATAAACACAAGAACTTGATGGATGTATGGCCTCACAGGCAGCATGATGTCCTTTAGAATGGAGTTGCTCAGGAAAGTGATTCTCTTCTCTACTAAATAAACTTTTGGAGGTATTTTAGCTAAAGTACTTACACGTCACTTTTTCTGCCCCACAGAGTCCTCAAAGCTATGAACAATTGTGTAAGTTTAAAACCAGACCAAAATATGCCTTAAAAGAAACCTAAAAATAATTTTAAAAATCAAAGACCTGATATGTCTAAATAATAATAATAATAATAATAATAATAATAATAATAATAATAATAATAATAATTTTTCTTTATATTTCCCTCCTCTCCCAAAGATCGAAGTGGGATTACATCATTAAAACAATACAGTACAATCCAGAAAAAAAATCTCTAAAATACTAATACTGAATTACACATTCCTAAGGAACTAATAGGAATGTGTAATTCAATATTAGTATTTCATATATTGTTTTTCTGGAAATAAATTATGGCCCAAATAAGTATTCAGCCCCACCACTGATTTTTTTTTTCTGCATTACCAAAATTTCTACAGTAATTTAAAACTTCATTTGGGAATTTAGAAATAGAGCTTACAGATTCAGAAAAAAGGTCAGGCAAAATTATTACAAGAAAGCAAGCACATCAAATAGAAGGGTTTAAGGTGTGAAAGACTTTTAGTGTCTCATGGGGGATACAGACTGGCAGAAAGGGGTGGCAAGACGTCGCCCTATTCTGCCCCAGATGGTGACCACAGTAGACAAATGGTGCAGCCTCCAGGAGGCCTAAAAAGAACCCGCTTCCAGTGGATTTTTTTTATGCCATGCCCGGGGCACCATTAGCACACTCACATGTGATCATGACATCTGTGTGGCACAGCACTGCGCCACACGGATGTCATCATCGCATGACATGTGTGGACGGGGTACGGCAAGATTGTACTTGCATGCTGATAGTAGGGCTGGGAGTGTGTGGACCTCCAGCTCTACCTAACCCTAATTTCAGCCCCAGGCTGGCACAAAGCACTGGTTTGTACCGGGCCTCACTCTTGCAATGCAAAAAAATTAGGATTCAATAAAAATTGTATTGTAGGACGTAAAATTCTTATTTTCCCTAGTCCCATAGCTGCATCCCTGGCTATGTGTATCCATGCTTCCATTCATGAAGGAAACATTTTTTAAACAGAAACCTATCCAACAAATTGAAGAAAGCACAAAAGAAAAAAAAAGTATTCAATATCTCGGTCTCACACTGAATGTGAGTTTTCTCACAGGGCTGAGGAAACTTTGACAGGCTGTTTTGGCAGGTAAATACATTCTGTGTCATGCAAAAGTAAGGCATTGTGAGTTCCCCCCACCCCTATGGCCCTGCTACTATCACATTATTCTCAATCAGCATCATAAAACAGGAGTGTAAATAGCTCAGCACTAAAGTTGTTAGATATCAAAGTTGCCCCTGAGTCTCCAGTTTTCATAGGTCATTCTCAGGTGGGGGACACAGTGCCAGGAAAGAAGGAAGTGCTGCATGGAAATCTCCAGTTTAGCTAGGAGAGCGGAAGCTTGCTACAATTCCAAGGCTTAATTGATTTGCTGCCACAACTTGTGGAAACCAACCTGGGCTATATGGATTTATTTAGCTATTTTCCTTCCCTGACAGTTATTGCGGTTCCAGTGCTCATCCTCTGCTCTGCATCCACCTTCTGGCTAGAAGCAAGGATGCTAGATTAAGTTTTACCTATCCCATCCAGGAACAGACTCAGAATTTTTCTAAGATTGCACCCATATTTTTGAAGTACAAAAATATGGTCTGTGCTTTTGTGTGCATGTTTATGTTTGAATGACAAGATGTGAAAAACTGTAGTTGGTACCAAATGCATATTGCTTAACAGCTTGACCTAAGGTCTCCCTAGGCTCAAAATTTTGGCCTGGAAACTTCAAGGCCAGAGACAACCCTGAACTCGGAGTCCTATGCAGCACCCCCAGTGTTGCTGAACTGTAACTCCCACCATCCCTCACCACTGGCAAAGATTGTTGAGATTTGCTGTTTGACAACATCTGGTGTGCCACCTGATTACTACCACAAATCACAAATGATGAGTGACTCAAGGATAACACTACCTTGGAAGTAGTACCTCTCCCCTGCAGATCCTTGCCTCATTCCTTCCAGATTTGTTCTAGTATCTATTCAGTAATGCAAAAGAGAAGTCACAGATGCTCAGTAGCATACAAGTTAGGCACTGAGGAGCTTGGGGAGTTAGCTGTGGGACCTAGTGGCTTAAATAAGCTTTGTGATGGAAATATGGCCAGGTGTTTGCCCTATGGTCATTGTAAAGAAAATTCATTGCAATGAGAATTTCAGTGTTGTGGAAAGGACAAAACAAGTTGCCAAGAAACAAATAATAGCCAGCAAAGCATATGCTTAATTATAAAGCACAGCTCTTAATGAGACATCTATTACATTTTCAGAACTGCCCCACTGGATTTGGGTCAGAGTACTCAGCAATTAAAATAAAGCAGGCTGCAATATTTGAAACGGAAATAATGAATTTAGAAAGCATGCTCAAGCACACCAAGTACCAAAATGACATTGATTTTGCTGTCTTTTTGAGAGTATTTAGTGACTCATGAATATGCAAAATTTCTAAGCTTAAGTACCATGCCAGGTTCTCAAGTAAACAAAATGAAAGGGCATCATTCAGTGGAAATGTCTGCATTTTTCATTGGAAAAAAGAAATTATAGCACACACAAATCTGCCAGGCTGATAGGAATCAATTATAGCATTAAACTAGTAGAATGGATAACAAATAAGTAGTTTAGCCAAGGAGGTTATTTTACATTTTTATTTTTAGTTGGATTGTAGTGTATAATTATTGCAGAGATAGATCTAAAGCAGACACATATATGCATGTACATCACTGTGGACATATTAGCATGATAATTTTGCCAGTTAAAGACATGGCAAGGCTGAGCTTGGATCTGATTGTGGTGATTCATAAGAGCAAGTTCAATTCTTGACTATTGACACTTTTATCACTGGCAACTGCATGCAAGACCTCTGTTGAATGCATTCTGCCTCTATTGATAAGCTTGACATTTCATGTAATACAAAAATCAAATTTGTGATTGTTAAATTATGATGGCCCATTCACACATCCATGTCACCACACGATGCTGTACTCAGAAAGCATTACATCATCATGTTGATGGGAGGTTTTTCCTGTACAGGAGTTCAGAAACAGAGCATACTCAAAAGAGCCTATCCAGTCTCTTTACAAACAGAAAGACACACATACAATACTAGTACGAAAAGACCACAGCTCTTCAAGATAATTAGTTACATAACTGAGCTACTGCTATTGTCAAGATGCTTCTTCTAATAGTCAGCATTCATGATAGATAAATCCAGTCAATCTAAGGGAAGCATAGAACAAGACGTCTATGTGACAGTCCTTTTATTTGAAGAATACTGTCACATCCCCTCTTATTCTTCTCCAGTATAAACATACTCCAGGCTTTCCTTAGTTTCCATATGGCTAACCATCTTTCCTTTCCTTTCCTCTCCTTTCCTTTTCATAACTCTATGTAACTGATCCATATGCTTTTTAAAGTCTCCTGTTGCCTCAGATGTTGCTGTCAAATAACCACAATACAACAGGTTGGAAGTAAGGCCACAACTTTATTTGCAAACAATTGGTAGGGTTGGCACAAAGCATAAGGTCAGAATCTGTGAAATCAAACAACCTGATGTTGTCTGATTATCCAAACCTGGCACCCACCAGGTGCTTGGGATGACCTAGGGGCTAAGGAACACAACTTGACCACAAACATTGTCTTGCGTTCACAAATTCACTAAGCCCCTAGTCACCGGGAGGCGCTCCCGCGTTCTGGCCCCCGCAATGGCCAAACGCCTGCCCTATTCGCCCCTGGGTACCTATTGACTCCCAAACCAGAGCTCCATAGCCCTGGTACAACAACGTGCAGATCCTGGCCTATGCTGCCGCCAAAGTTGTGACAAAAAAACACCCACAAAACAGCGGTGGGCGGGCAGGAGAAGCTCAAAGTCTTTCTCCCTTCCTCAGCTTGGCTCCGCTCTGCTCGAAGCCAAGCGCCAACTGAGGGCAACGTGGCCTAAAATAGGCCTAGGCCCCGCCCATATTGCATGCTGTGCGGAGCCCCTCCTACAAGGCCACCCAACCAATGGGCAGCCCTGGAGGACCGGAAGCTCCGCTCCAACGAGCCTGGCTCCCAGAGCGTCACGGAGCGACGGGACCGCCCCATCCGCTCCGCGCACCAATAGGGAGCCGGAGCAAGCCCCAGTGCACACTGGGGCTTGTAGTTCCAGCTGCTTCTGGCAGCAAAACGGTCTGCCCGCTGAGTCGGGCGACCATTTTTTGTCTTAACCAACCTATTGTTGAACTAAGGAACCTGTATTTCCTTAGGTAAGAAAATGTCAAATTAGGAAAATGAATTCCTATAGCTCTAAGATTTGAGATCAGTAAATCTTAAAATTATGTTTTGGAGTAAATTCATGAGGGACTTATAATGCTGCTTTACACCAAGTCAGTGCTAAATGGGAACTGCTCACCAAATTCTTCAAGGCCATTTTGCAATTGAAAGAAAGGACAAAATGATCACCTGCTTGTTCCACATATAGAAACCATCAAGACTGGCAGATTACTATTACTTCAATATAAAGGAAGGAATAAGTTTTTCCACTCCATCTGAGGTAGTAGTGAAATGGAAATATTACTATAAATATTGGCTGTCTGATATCATTATCTCATTCTGCTTAATGATAGGGCCAGCTCTAATTTTCAGGCAGAGGTTTTTAAACTTTTAACTCAAAATAGAATTTGTAGAATAGAATCATAGAGTTGGAAGGAGTCTCAGAGTCCATTGAGTCTAGCCCTCTGCTCAGTGGTAGAAATCCAACTAAAGCATATCCAGAATCTTTTTGAAGATGTTCAGGAAAGGAGACCCCACCATCTCTTTATGCAGTTGGCTCCATTGCCAAACCACTCTTAGGAGTTTACCACACAGAGGTCATTCCGTGTGATAAACGTAATCTAAGCACCCCCCAAATGTCGCACCAGTGTCATGGGTGTGACCCATGGTGCTATAGAAGTGGAATTGGGCACCCCGCTCTATTCCCATCATGCAATAGTAACCAGGACAGCCTCCTGGAGCCCTTTTCTTATTAATGATTTAATTGAATTTTTATTTCTAGAAATGCAGGCTAAGACAGCATTTGCCTTCTTTACTGTAGCATCATACTGCTGGCTCATGTTCAACATAGGATCAACAATAATCTCAAGGCCCTTTTCCCTTGTAGTACTACCAAGCCAAGTATCCTTCATTCCATACATGTTCATTGCAGTTTAGTGGCATAAATGTAGAATTTTGCAATTTTTGCTATTGAATTTTACTGTAATAATTTCAGGCTGATTCTCTAATTTATCTAGGTCCTTTTGAATTCTGTCCCCATCTTTCAATGTGTTAGATACATTTCCCAGTTTGTGTGATCTGCAAATCTGATAAGGATTACTTCCACCTCAACATCTAAGTCACAGAGAAAACTATTGAAGAATCATGACCCTAGGATAGAACCCTGAGGCACTCCACTCAAGTCCTCCTTCTAGTTTGAAACACAGTCATTCGTGATTAATATTTGAGCAGATCCATCTGACAATATTCCCATCTATTACGCATGCAATAAGTTTGCTAATCAATATATTATGAGGAATCTTATCAAATGCAATGGTAAAATCCATATAGATGGCATCCATAGCATTCCTGCTATTTACTAAACTAGAGGCCTGATAAAAATATTAGTTTGACAGGATTTTTTTCTAGACAAACCCATACTAGCTCCTACTGTATTTTGCTACGTAGCCAACATGGCTACCCTTGTATATGTTTCCTGGATTTGAAGATACCAACATTTTCAGCAGTGGTCTAATTAGGGCTGGTGTCACCCCCGTTAACCTCCTTCCATACGACAGAATACAGAATGCTTAGTACAGAGTAGTTGTCCAGCACTCAAACTGCTACACCACACTGGCTCATAACAGTAAGGCCACCCAATAATTATTTAAAAGAATAACATTTGCCTTCCCATTTTTCAAGTGGAACATTTTAATTAGTACAAAAATTGTATACATGTATGCCTGAATCCTAGGAACCACTGATCTGTCTTACTAATCGTACTTTCCTTCAGGCCATCTCATTATCACCCAAGCCCATAGCTAGGCATTTAGGGGCCCTGGGGTGGAAAGTAGGGCTTGGTAGGGCAGAGCATTTGCATGTTCCCGAGTCCTACCGCATGCCACAGGCACCATCTTGGTGCACCACTATTTGGGGCTCCCTTTGGCTGGGGGCCCTGGAGCAGTGCCCCGGTTGCCCCACCCTAGCTATGGGCCTGCTATCACCTCTATACACACCACTGATTACAGGGCACATAATGAAACAGCACTTTAACCATGTGATATTCTGCTTCCATTTACTATGAACTATAGACTATGTTCCTATAGATATAAAAAAATAGAGTCAGAGTTGCATGACAAAATGTGTAAAATTGTCCTTTATGAAACTGCAATCTTAATATATTTTACTGGGGGAAAGTCCTGATGACAAGGAAAATATTTCTTCATTACACAATTGAGGTGTAGTGGTTTGAGTATTGGACTAGAACTCCAGGAGACTAGGGGTCAAATCCCTAAAAGCAAAGGAAACACACTAGGTAACCTTGGACAAGTCATCCTCTTTCTCAGCCTCAGACAAGGGCAATGGCAAAACTCTTCTGAATAAATCTTGTCCAAAAACCTCCATGATAGGATCATGACCGATCTTCATGGCCATACAGGTGAACTAATCCCCAGAGGATCATCTGTTCTAGTGTTAGACCTAGCAAGTAATCCCTCAGGATGTTCTTTAAGACAGAAGTCATCAAACATCTGATAATATTACAATTAAGGAAGGAAGAACATCATGGAAATCATTGTATCAGCCTGCACTCCTTCCATTCCTGTTCTCTCAAACAATCCTTCATCCTATCTAGGCTTGCATTGCAGTGCAAATCCCCATTTCTTAAATGATGCAGAGTGATTATTTTATCTTATGACATTAGTGGATTCTTAATTAACCCATGTTCATGTTTACATGGAGATCTTAATGTATTTGGTGGCTTACAAAGATAAAGCTTGAAGACATTTGCTGGAGTAGTACTAGAGAAAGATAAAGCAATAAGAGCAGGGTTGGAAGTAAAAGTTTAAAAAGTGAGCAATAAAAGTGAACAGATTCAATTACACATAAATGTTAAAGAAATATGGAGAACTGAAACCACTGATCAAATTATAAAATGCTAAAAGCAAAAAAGCAGTAGGAATCAAGGTGCGTCCGTGGAAAAGGTTTATTCAGGACACCAGGAACAGAAACCAACCACAGTGAAGTAATTTTAAATAACATCAATTTTAATGGAAGATGTTTTGCTGGTTGAACTTTGACTATGAGATTTGTGCTTCATACAGCTATTCAGGACTTAATTGTTTTATCAGTGGAGTTTCTCTATGTCTTCCAGTAAGACTTTTAAGAACAAGTCTGAAACAACTGTCTTGATTCCCTATTTTGGGAGAAAGGCAGGATATAAGTAAATAAGTACATTTAATAAATAAATAGGAAGACAGAGACAGAGGATTTGGAGACTGGGTTGTGCATTTGGGATCCATGTGTACACTACGACTGCATCAGTAACACAAAAAATATCAGCAGAGGTTTTTTTTTCATTCTCAGTGATGGCAAATCACCAGATTCCAGAAGAAAGAGACAAAACCCAGAATCCTATTGTTACGGTATGCCACAGCCCAGATTTTTGGTGTGTAGGATTGTCAGTTAAAAATAATCCCAAATCTTGTGATTTCAGTGCCAAAACCTAGGAATGATTCCTTGTACTTAGGCAGATCCTCATGATGTTATTAGACATATCTTAAGCAACAGCAGCACAGAGCATGCTATTTAAATAAAACCAAATCTAATAAAAGATAAATCTATATATACATACAACACACACATACACTTTCAAGACAGTGCTTTTGTCTTAATATTCCTCCCACTTGCCCTGAGATCAAGTGAGAGGACCAGGGAAAGGGGGCTGAATTTTCTGTAATTTGTGTAAGAATATATCTTGAAAAACTTTAACCTTTCTGGGGCAAAGCATCAAATACAGAGCCTCTGGCTGACTGAATAAGTTTCAAACAACCCATCTAACACTACTAATTCCAGTACTTTAAAGTCTATCCAAAAGATATCAACATTTGCATGAATATTATAGTTTGCACAATTGTGTAAGCTGTGGAAAAAATTGTTCCTACAAATTGTGAGAATTCTAATTGAAATGTCATGAAACATATCACCAGTTTGTAGGCAAAATGAGAAATGATAAAGTTTTTCATTCTCCTGTGTAAATATAAAACACCATAAATACAATGGAGGAGAGATGTAAGCAATTCTGTAATAATGATTTAACTGCCACACCCCCTCCGCCTCCTCACCGGACCACCGTCGCTGCCAGAGCCGCGTTCTGCCGGCCAGCCTCCTCCCGGGGTGTCGGAGGTGCGCATCTGCGCACCGCCCCGGGAGTGCCGCCCACGGACTGCACAGGGGACCGCTGCGGGACTCTTACAGCTGCTTTGGCGTTTGGCGGCAGCTGGTGAGAGGGCCCTTTAAGGTACACCAGGGGGGAAGGCAAGGAGGAGGCTCACCAGGTGAGAGTGGCGAGCATAAAGCCGGGCAACCGGACCTTCCTGCCACGCCCCCTCCGCCTCCTCACCGGACCACTGTTGCTGCCGGAGCCGCGTTCTGCCGGGCGGCCTCCTCCCGGGGTGTCGGAGGTGCGCATCTGCGCACCGCTCCGGCAGTGCCATCCACGGACTGCACAGGAGACCGCTTTGGGACTCCGCAACGTTACCACCGCGCAGCTGCGCAACTGCGCAGTTTTTATCGGGTTAGGGAGGTTGTGGGTTAGCCATAGAGCAGAGGATGCCTGAGGTGGCTAACCTCTGCTCTCTTAATTGCTGGAGAGGGGTGGGGGGAGGTTATGGATGTGGGGGATGCATGGGCTGGGGAGGAGAGGGATAACATCGTCATGAGCGGAGCTCCCATTGAGGTAGTGTGGGGCAGGGGGAGGTATGGCGGTGGGAGAAGGGACTTGCGCTCCAGGGGAAGGAGAGATCAATGCATCATATCTATCTCCCCTTCCTGTCCCCCTCCCAACCAACGGGACCTGAGGGTCACTCCAACCGTGCCACAAACCCTGTCGCTGCTCCTGTGCAATGCCAGGTTAATCAACAACAAGACCCACATCCTCCACGATTTGTTGGAGGACAGTAACTGCTACCTGGCTTGCATTACCGAGACCTGGCTTGGGCCTGAAGGAGACGCTGTGTGGGCTCAGGCCCTGCCTGCTGGGTTCTCGGTGAAGGACCAGCCCAGGTTAGGTGGGCGGGGGGGGTGTGGCCTTGATACATAGGAACACCTTGTCCCTCACCAGGAACCACATCCGACAGACGTCCTATATCGAGTGTATTTACCTGACCCTAAAGGCAAGGGACAGTCTAGGGATTCTGTTGGTGTATCAGCCACCCCGTGCGCTAACGGATTCCCTTAACGAGCTGACACAGCTGGTCGCTGAACTGATGCTGGAGACGCCCAGGCTACTTGTCCTGGGCGACTTCAACATCTCCCTCACGGCCAGCTATGTTCCAACCGGTGCGGCTCGGGAATTCATGGATACCATGGCGGCCATGGGCCTGTCCCAGCTGATTACGGGTCCTACGCATTGTGCGGGTAATACTCTTGATTTGGTCTTCTGTTCGGAGGCGGAAAATCCGTGGGCGGAAATAACTAACATTTCCCCCCTGTCATGGACGGATCATTTCCTGGTGGAGGCAAAAATCAAGGTCTCTACCCAGATCCCCCCCGGGGGTGGTGGACCTATTAGGATGGTCCACCCTCGAAGGCTGATGGAACCCAAAAGGTTCCAGGAAGCTTTAGAGGGGTACATGGTTGGAAGTGACGGCGACTCTGTTGATGCCCTGACTGGTATTTGGAATACCGGTCTCTCTAGGGCTATACACAGTATCGCTCCCAAGCGCCCTCTCAGGCCCGCTTCCAAGCGTAAGCCCTGGTATACGGAAGATTTCCGGGCAAGGAAGTGGGAACTGTGACGGCTAGAGTGCCGTTGGCGGAAACACCTTCGCTTAGACGACAAGGCTCTCCTAGACCAACTGTTAGAGGACTACGGAGAGGCGATACGAGCAGCTAAGAACTCGTTCTATGCTGCTCGTGTCGCGTCCGCGGAGTTGCATCCAGCAGAGTTGTTCAGGGTGGTCAGGGAGCTAACTCAGCTCCCTCCTGCCCTGAACCAGATCCTTGAACCTTCTAAGGCCTGCTGCAACCAATTTAATAACTTCTTCGTGGATAAAACCTCTCGGATAAGCGAAGGTCTTAATGCTGACATTCAAGCAGAACCTAGGGTAGAGGCGTCCAGAGCCTCCATGGACTCCATTAAACTGGATCGGTTTGAGTTGGTAAGTACCGATGATGTGGACAAGATCCTCGGAAGTGTTCAGAAGACAACCTGCTCTCTCGATCCCTGTCCCTCATGGCTAGCGGCCCAGGGGGGACCGGCGGTAACTTTATTGTTACGCCGGATTATTAATACATCTTTGAGGGAAGGGCAATTTCCATCTGAACTAAAATTGGCCATTGTAAAACCTTTATTAAAAAAGCCCTCCCTCGACCCCCTGGTACATAACAATTATCGGCCAGTCTCGCTGCTACCATTTTTGGGGAAGGTGATCGAGAGGGCGGTTGCAATCCAGCTTCAGGCGGTCTTGGATGAAACGGATTATCTGGACCCATTTCAAACTGGCTTCTGGGCAGGTTACGGGGTTGAGACGGCCATGGTCGCCTTGGTCGATGATCTCCTTCTGGGCATCGACGGGGGAAGTGTGTCCCTGTTGGTGCTCTTGGACATCTCAGTGGCTTTCGATACCATAGACCATGGTATCCTTCTGGGGCGCCTGGCAGAGTTGGGTATCGGGGGCACTGCGCTCCAGTGGTTCCAGTCCTACCTCTCTGGGAGGTCCCAGATGGTGCAGCTGGGAGACGTGTGCTCTGATGAGAGGGCCCTTAAAACTGGGGTCCCTCAAGGAGCCATTCTGTCTCCCATGCTATTTAACATTTACATGAAACCGCTGAGAGAGATCATCCGGAGACATGGGGCGCGGGGTTATCAGTACGCTGATGACACCCAAATAATTTTCTCTATGTCTCCGACTGATGCAGTGACTGAGGATGGCGTCTCTCCTCTCGTGGCGTGCCTGGAATCAGTAATGGGCTGGATGAGGGAAAACCGACTCAAATTGAATCCAGAGAAAGCGGAGGTACTTGTGATAGGTTCCCCTGGTCCAGGAATGGCGGTAGTTCCACCTGTCCTGAACGGGGTCACGCTCCCTGTGAAGGACTCTGTGCGCAGTCTGGGGGTGCTTCTTGACTCGTCGCTTCACCTGACTGCTCAGGTGAATGCGACTGTCAAGAACACCTGTTATCAGCTTCGGCTTATTCGCCAGCTGCGCCCATACCTGGCCCAGAGGGACCTTGAAACGGTAGTACACGCTCTGGTAACCTCGAGATTGGATTTCTGCAATGCACTCTACATGGGGCAACCCTTATACCAAACCCGGAAGCTACAATTGGTACAGAATGTGGCAGCCAGGCTGGTCACTGGAACTTCCAGGGCCAGCCATATTGCACCGGTGCTTAAAGATCTGCATTGGCTGCCTATTCGCTTCCGGGCACAATATAAGGTGTTGGTAATGACCTATAAAGCCCTAAATGGCTTGGGCCCAGGATACCTGAAGGACTGCCTCTCCCCGTACATTCCGTCCCGCACCCTCAGAACATCGGGGCAGCAACTACTTAGGGTGCCAGGGGCTAGACTGTCCTCCACTGTGAGGAGGACATTTTCCATCGCCGCCCCGGCCCTTTGGAACACGCTGCCCACAGAGCTCCACTCGGCCACCTCCCTGGCCCAATTTAGAAAGGACCTAAAAACCTTTCTATTTCAGGTCGCATTCCCCGACTAAAGTCCAGTGGGCCTCCCTTCCTCTTTTGTGGCAAAGAGGATTGGCTAACGGGGGTTTTATGCCGTTTCTGTGTATTTGTTTTTAATCTTGTTGTATATGTTTGTTTTATTATGCTGTAAACTGCCCTGATCTTTGGCAGGGCGGTATAAAAATAAAATTTTTATTATTTATTTATTTATGTATTAGAAGGGAAGAGCCAATGTGGGGCAGTAGGTAAGAGTATTGCACTGGAACCTGTTCATGTCCACACTAAGCCAAAAAACTTACTGGATTAATTTCTGGTGGTCACTCTTTCTCAGCCTGACCTACTTGGTAGGATTTTAGTGATGATAAAGTGGAGAGAACCATCTACCATTGGCTCCAGAGGCTCCTTCAGATAACTGCCTCCCCCCACCCCCGGCAATGCGGTAGGCCCACTGAGTCAGGTGGCCATCTTTAGATTTACACAGGACAAGGGCAACCTGAATCTCAAGGAAAGTTACTTTTGTAATGCAAGTGGAGTTGAAATTTTATTACCTGTCTTTTATTGTCCTTTGTCCCAGGTCCTCACATGGCCTCTGCCTGTACTAATATCCTTCTAGACCATCTTAACTGACAACAGAATTAATCTCTGTGACAAAATGTAGGTCTATGGTTGTAACACCATTATTTTTTCTTCCTTTGTAAAATTTTTAACCTTTTTGTCTGATGAGGAAGCTTGTGAAGCTTAGAAAGCTTGTGTGGTATATTTTCTGTATTTTGATTGGGTGATAAAATTATTGCTCTTTTGCAAATTTTGTATTTTGTATTTTGCTGCATGGCTAACACAGCTTCCTCTGAATATGTTTCCAAGATTTTGTGGTATCATATCATACAGTCTCATCTCAAATGACAAAGCTGTCCCTTCAGGCATTTGCTTTGTCTGTGTTCCATATTATGCATTCATATTGCTTACTGTGGACATAAAGAGATCCCTTGAGTACTTGTTCCGTTTGAGGAAAGGCTATATCATCATCTGTGTTCATGACTGAAAATATTAATCAGATACAGAAAGAGAGGGGGGCTTTCAGTTGGCAAAATAGAAAAGCTTTTGTAATTAACAGATAGGGATTACGAGGTCAGATGTTCCCACTGCATTTCAAATGAAATCCAAGAATTTTTTTAGTATAAAATCAGAGGGCAATATGCTGATACTCATCTACTGTGAGCTCAAATGTTTCAGAAATAGTTTGCCTTCTAAGTTTCAATGCAGAGTTATGTTTTCAGCAGTACAAGTGTGAAGGAGGGATAATGTTTACCCTTTTAAACTGTCTTTTCCATCCCACCAGGGGAAAAAGAAGAAGAAATATTTTTACACAATGAGGAAAATGAGAAAATCCCTGCATGGAATTAGATTAAAGTAAGGAAACCCTCAGTTTTTGGACAGAAAGCAAGATTTCATACAGCCTCGTACATCTGCTGCTCAGTACAATGGAAACATCATATCATTTGTCTGTATAACAGATCAGTTTTGGTGAAAATTTATGGACTGGTTTGCTGCAGTAAAAAATTGCACTACTAAACTGAACTGACAGAGAGCCAGAAGAACTGTGGACCAAAACCAAGGACGTTATCAGAGAACAATGCAAAAAGACAATATCTTTAGCAAAATAAGAAAGAGAAGTCTCACTGGATGATTGATGAGACCCTTCACATGGTTAAGGATAGGTGAGAAGCAAAAAATGAATGTTGACTGGAATAGGAAGAGACTCTTGAATGCAAATATTCAGCAAGTTGTATGTATAAAGTTAACTATTATAATATTCTTTGCAAAGTGACAGAGAAGATAACAAAAAGAAAGAAAGAAAGAAAGCTAGACCAAGAGACCTCTTCTAGAATATCAGAGAAATCAAAAGAAAATTTTAATCAAGAATAGAATGATAGATGACCATAGGTCATGAATGTAAAAACTCTGGGGGGCTGATCTATTCAGGCCTTCGGCAAACTGGATTCTGGGAATACAAAAATCAAATGAAGGTGCTTATTTTACAAGATGATATAGTGTTAATTGATTACATATGTCTTATATATGGATACAAGCCCTAGTATTCCCTAGCACTGAGCCAGAATAGTTAAAGTGGTCTCAAACTGGATTATTTCTGCAATGTGTTTTGGAACAGAGTCACCCCTGAAGTGATGGAAGTCAAAGTGGAAGGGTTTTTTGGGGAGAGGGGGTTGAATTAAAATTTTAGAATCAGGTGAACAGCTACAATTTTTTTCCCTTCACCATTGCTCCCCCTGTGGTCTCCTCATTCTTTCTCCTTTTTCTTCCCTCCCCTTCAAACTTCTCCTCAGAATATGCTATGGCGGTTTCTCAGATTCATAAAGGGTTGTATTCCAAGCATCCTTCTGGTGCTAAATTTTTACAAGCTGGACAATACTGATGGACTATTATATGACATTCTGCGTATCGTCTGAGCCTGGGAACGTCCACCTGAATTGCTATACCAATGAATCAGAGTACTACTGACACCTGCACACAATGGGTCTTCATGTATATGTGCACGGTACACAAAATATAATAGCAAAGATATAACTCAGCCTTCTTCAAACTATTTCCCTCTGTTGGGGATGTTGGTTAGAGTTAATGAGAACTGTGATACCCGGGAAACCTGGCCATATACTATGTAGTCTTTGTTTCCTATTACAATACACTGGTAAAGCTTGCCATATACTATGTAGTCTTTGCCTCCTATTGCCCTCCCCAGGTTTGCATCTGTCTGGATTATAAAGTTATTTAAACTGCTAGAGTTTCCTGTATATGCATGTATCTTCCTTTGCTCTTTAGTACCTTATACAAAGCTATGGTGCATTCTTGCAATATTCAGTGGAAATGATTTATGAGGACACCACTAATGGATATTCTTAACCCTACTTGAAACAAAATATAGTTTCAGGTTGGCAGGGAGGAGTGAATCACAGATGGAATACTTATATGCCAAGGCAGGCATCATAATACCAACATGCTTTTTCCTGTGTATGATGTGAACCAGCCATTTCCAGATGCCTGCTTTTCAGGAATAACTATAGGTTTCACCATTGTAAAAAAATCAGACTCACCTGTTTTACAATTTTTTCATCAAATGTACCTTTATGTACTCCAATTGTGCTAAGAGGACACTTCAGTGATAGTATGTGTACACAAACAAATTCAGTCACACATACCTCTTTCTGTGATGTCCATAATATAGAAAGGTCTTAGAGCTTGTATGAAATCAAATCTGTGGGGATTTATATGCATTTCCCATTGATTTATTAGTGAGAACCCAACTGTGGAGGGAAAAGGGACATGTTCAGATGCACAAACTGTATACAAACATTCATCTCTATATAATACTAAGAAAACATTTTTTTAAAAAAATATTTATTCTTCACGTTGACATGAGCACATTTTTCTCCCTGCTCTTTGCATTTCTACATGGAAAGATTTTGTTTTTCACATCAAGGCACATTCATAATTTCATGCTCACCTACAGTAATATGGACTGTATCCACATTACAGAAATAATCCATTTTGATGTCAGTTTAACTGCCATGGCTCAATGCTATGGAATTCTGGGAACTGTAGTTTGTTGTAGCAGCAGAACTGTCTGACAGAGAAGGCTAAATGTCTCACAATGCTACAGATTCCAGAATTCCATACCACTGAGCCATGGCAGTTGAAATGATGTCAAACTGGATTATTTCCACAGTGCAGATGCAGCCGTAGTCCATTCTACAATAAAATAGTTTTCTCTAAATGATTATGATAGAATGAAAGCAATTATTGCCTCATCCAAGTTAGGCCTCTAAACAAATGATACCTCTCCACTGTTATTGCACTGAATTTTTGCAGTGAATTTTCACTATCTTATGAAATCACAGAGGTTGAAGAATTAAGTCTGCATGAGGGCAAAAAAAAAGATATACATTTGCATGCCTATATTTTACTATCCTGTGGCGTTCAAGGGATGATGGTTTAAATCTGAATGAAAAAAAGTATTAAATTCCATATGCACACAACAGAATTGTACATATTTTGCAGTTTTCTGTAATATAAACTTTTGCAAGCACTTCCCTCTTTCTGCCCTCCACACATAACACACACTTGGTAGACAATCTTCTCCAATTTATGCATTTTGCATACATCACACACATATCATAGTTACTTCTAACAAGCATTTTTCATCTGCATTTTTGAATGGAGAACTACATTACAAAATTTGGAGAAATGCAAAAACTAAATGATAGATGTGTGTCAGTTCACGTATTCATTTGGGAACGTGAACTAGGTCACTTCTTATTAAAATGAGAACCAAACAAATTTCAAAAGTAAACACTGATCATGTTCCCCTCCCACTGGCAGAAAGCTTAACCAGCTCTAATCCTAGTTCAGGTTATTTAACCCTCAGATAATTTCTCAGTGGAATTTCCTTATTAGCATTTTTAAAAGATTTTCATTACAGTACGATAACTTGATTAACATTGTAGTCAGTTCTCCTGCTCGGTGGAATTGACCATTCAGGAAGTGTGTATGACACTGTAAATGATTGTACAACACTTTAATGAATTCTGACTGTGCTATTACATTTAAACAACTGATTTGGATATTGCTAAGAAGCCTGGACCTTAATGTTCGTCCCAAGGCAACTCAATGTTGTAACATAAATACAATGAAAAATTTCAAGTATGTTTTTACGATCATCACAGGATGAAGGCCAAGATCATTTTATAATATTAAGTAAAGAAAAGAAGTTTACTGTAAACATCCATCTCAACATTAATTCAAAATTGTTCTTCAGTTTGACCCTGTCATAGCCTGTCTTTTTAATTCCATTTTCCAATTGTTAGTTCTAGCTATATTTATTTCACTGAATCAACACATTTCATTATGTTGATTAACCATATTCCCATTGATTCAGTGGGTTTACTCTATTTGGAATTAATAATTGGATTTAGACTCAGGTTTCTCGTACAGACAGTGATTCATGGGACAGCTACCTGCTTATAGATTTGATTCCTTTCACATGTCCTAGGAAAATGGGAAAACAGAATGTGTTTATCAGAAAGTGTTAGAACTTAACTGTGGAAACAAAAATGTTAGCTCAGAACTATAGAATAACAAGGCTCCTGAATTGTCTAACTGTTCTCCATACAGTTTTGTGCCCTCATGATGAAGGATTACATTGAGCACTGTGAGCATCTCATCAATTATGCTAGGAATGACAGTGGTTGCTGTTTGGGCTAGAATATGTCAAGTCATATGCTCAAGGGTAGTGCTACTCAAAATGATGGTCTGGTTATTGGTAGTGGTCCATGAATCATTGATTGCAGGTCTGTAGTGACTTTCCACGAAAGAAAGAAATAATTGTAGTCAACACACACAAGTATGATTCTGGTTCTGGCACATTGTGGGGAAATGAAACATTGCTAGTCCTTCAAATCAGATAGCTTAAGAAGCAAATGTACTAGAATGTCCTTGTAAAGAACCGGCTGTTGAGGTGCTTCAAATCTCCCAGATGTTTTGTCATCTAAAAAAAATCCAGTTCATTTCAGTAAATTTAATGAGTTATCAATGGATTCTTCACTTGTGAAGATACAGCCACTTAGAAATATCATCCCGTGGTATGGAGTACATTCAGATTTTCAATTTGGAGTTGTTACATATTTTTTAAAATTGAATATGTTACAGCATTTGAGTAACTCTAATAATGGATAAGGTGAGGCTGAACGAATTGAAATTTCATCCAGACAACAGAGTTGCTATGTTCCCGGTGAAAAATAGACCAGCAAATAAGGATTCATCCTTTTATTGATGGGGGTTACATTGCCTTTGAAGATTCAGATTCAAAGTTTGGTATAATCTTGGTTTCACATTCTGAATCCAGAGAACTAGATTTCAGGAATGACACAATGACAACTGAAGCTAGTCTAGATGTTACTTCCGATCATGATTGCCTATGATTTAGTTACATCCTGATTGGGCAACTATATTATTTTGTCTTTTACAGTGTTTGGAAATGACACCTGATGCAGAATTCTGAAGCCAGATTACTGGCAGGATTCACATGACCTTGCTACAAATGTGTCACTGGCTACTGGTTCATTTTGGGGTATCATTCAATTAAGCTGATTTCTTTCATTAAGCAGTTTTAATTTGGTAGTTTTTTAATTTCTTTTTTTAACCAGTGTAATTGATTTTATCTTATATTTTAGTGTTGTTTACACCTTGGGTGTTATTTATAATCTGAAGGTGAAAAATAAATAAAAATAATCAAATCTTAAGCTTTACAAAATTGTGACACCCAAGGGTTCTGTGTGTTTGTATCGCAGAGCTCATAGCAGCTATCAATTACAATACTGTAACTTTGATAGAAATATCTAATTAATTGCTTGGGGAAACTTCTAAAATGGAAAAGGCTATAAAATTCTATTTTTGTCTAATGACAGTAATTTTGGCAAGTAGTGTTAAATTCTCATCAACTCTGTTGGCTAAATCTTTCCCTATCCTAGCCAAGCCATTCCTCATGACAGCAAGAGTAGCAACATAAACATTTGCACTTGCATGGGCTAAAATTCTGTAATAAACATGCATATGCAGAGAAAAGAAAATGATTTTTTAATCTAATGGAAAGATTCTTTTTTCAGACTATTTACATTAGATAAATTATGAAAATTTCCTTGCATTATTAGGAGATTATTCCCAATTCTACTAAGCCATGTGTTACTTAAATATATTGATCACCATTGCAGAGAAGAAGAAATTTGATCGTACTCCTTTACATTTCCCCCTATTCTGAAACCTCCACCAATCATCTACAGTGGATGATCCCAGATTCTTGAATTATGAGGCAGGGGGAAAAAGTCTTCCTTCCTGTTTTCTCCAGACTATATCAAAATTAAACAACTTTATCTATACAGAAAGTTGAAACCAAAACTAGCCATGCTCCAACCTTCTTGTAGGTATGCCTTAATGTCTTTTGGGGTGGAGCTTTATATACATCTGTCAGTGTGGATATAGAGCCACTTCATAAACCAACCTAATTTATAGCAGTAGGATCATGTACAGAAGTGACAGACCAATCTGTGCTCCACTATGATGTCCCTCATGTCTTCTTTCAGCACATAGTAAGGTCACCTCCTTCCTTATACTGACAACAAATTGGCAAGATCCAAAAATACTCGCAGTATCTGCATATTTTGTAGGCGGGGTAAGTGTCGAGAGTTTACAAGGACTTCTCTGCTGTTATAATTCTACATGCTGAACTTTTTTTTGTCACAAATAGAAACTTTCTGATGAGAGGATTGTCATCTGGAGAGACAGCTCTGAAACAGATTTACCCCATCTACATTTTCAATATTTGTAGTAGTTGTTGTTGTAACTGTTATGTGTCTTCAAGTCCCCTCTAACCTTTGGTGACACTGGCACAGGGCTTTCTTGCTAAGATTTATCTAAAGGAGATTTGACATTGCTTTCCTCTAAAGTTGAGTGTGTGTGGCTCAGCAGGATTTTGAACTCTGGTCTCACCATCATAGTCCCAGTCCAAATCCATCTGCATTGCTGTACTGGTGATTTTAAAGCAACAACACTACAAGAATTTCCAGCTGTGAACAAAGAAATTACTGGTTCAGATCTTGTATCGCCAACAAACATATTAGGTGAACTCAAGAATGTTAGCATTCTTTTGTCCTTAATCGTATAGTTAAAACTATGAAGATATTAAAACAACATTAATAGTTTCTGTTATGATTAATAATATATATATATTGAATCCTTAGTATCCCCTGAAGTTTAATTCCAGGGCACACACACCACTGTCAAGGATAGCAAAGTCCATGAATGTTCAAATCCCATTATATACATTGGGATAGTAAAGTGGCAAAAACAAGATTTGGTTTTCAGATATATTTTATTTTTGTAAAAAATAATAATTTCAATGGATGATTGAATCCTTGGATACAAAATCCATGGATATGAAGTTCAACTGTATGTTGTCTGAACATATAATATTCACACAGTTCTATCCTGATCCCAGTACTATTCAACATATTTATCAATGACTTGGATGAACTCGAGGTTAGCAAATTGTATAGAATCATCAAGTCATAGAATCATAGCATTGAAAGCTACCCCAAG
This sequence comes from Sceloporus undulatus, assembly GCF_019175285.1. Lineage (NCBI taxonomy): Eukaryota > Metazoa > Chordata > Lepidosauria > Squamata > Phrynosomatidae > Sceloporus > Sceloporus undulatus. The sequence goes on from NC_056525.1 coordinate 227,754,218, forward strand.
GGCTATCCAGTCCAACTCACCGCCATGCAGGAACTCACAATCAAAACACTCCTAACAGATGGCCATCTAATCTCTGTTTAAAGACCTCCAAAGAAGGAGACTCCACCACTCTCTGTGGGCCTGTATTCCACTGTATAATAGCTCTTACTGTCCAGAAGTTCCCTATAATGTTTAGATGGTATCACTTTTCATGTAGCCTGCATCCATTGCTCTGGATCCTTTTCTCTGGAGCAGCAGGGAAAAAAAGGCTTGCTCTATACTCAGTATGACACCCCTTCAATTACTTTAACAGGGTTATCACATCACCTCTTAACCGACTCTCCTCCAGGCTAAAAGTGCCCAGCTCCCTAAGTCTCTCCTCTTAAAGCATGGTTTCCAGACACTTCACCATTTTAGTTGCCACCCTCTAGTCATGCTTCAGCTCGTCAACATCCTCTTTGAACTGTGATGCCCAGAACTGGACCCATTATTCCTGGTGAGGTCTGATCAAAGCAGAATAGTGTGTAGTGTGGTGGAATGTGGTGGAGTCTTCTTCTTTAGAGATTTTAAACAGAGACTGGATGGCCATCTCTTGGGACTGCTTTGATTTTTGCATGGCAGGGGTTGGATGAATGACCCTTGGAGTCTCTTCCAACTCTATGATTTTATGATTCATTTCTGTGAATGTTGAGCTTTTGCAGTTGAAGGAAGAGGCTTATGTACGTGATTACTTACTAGCTTTCTTACACAAAGAACAGCCCTAGATATTCTCGATTGTTATCTCAGAGAGAGTATAGCCAGAAGCTGCTACAAACAGTGATTGCCATAATGAGTAATACAAAGGAAGGACCTCAACAAATATAAATGATGGAAGTTCAAAACCATCATATTTAAATGGATTTCCCCCTGTAAACTCTTATAGATATGTACTTGTTCTCAGGTAGGATGTTTCACTTTGATATATTTTCCTGTGAATATTTTCCTGAGGTGTGTTTGAACTGTGACATACATCAGTGTAGTGTGAGATTTCAAACTTTCATAGTTCTTCAGACGGATTACCACCTGATGTATAATCCAAGACCCTTAAAGTGGTGAGGGGAGTTAGAAGATGAAGCTGCTCTTGGCAACAATAAAGACATTGTAGATACCAGTGGAGGAAAAGTTCAACTTTATGTCCTTTTCCTTGTAGATCAAAACAAACCACTAGAGAGTTGAAATATATATAGCGCATATCACTCATGTTGGACATGTTGGGGGAATGGGGTTCAAACAGTGGAGACTTTGGAATCAGTTCAGAAGTAGCATCAGTTCTTCCAAAAAGTTTAGACTTGTATTATAGAAAATTGAAACAAAATCTCTCATGTTAGCAAACACTATATAATAAGGTGGAATCCATGAAGTCATCCAGGGAATTTCATGACAGAATGGTGACTTGAATTTGGAGCTTTGAAAATCTCAGTCCAGCTCTCTAAAGACACACTATAACAAGACCTCTGAAAGTCATCCCTTCTCCTCTGTAAAGCAACCATTTGCTCTTCCAAATCTTGGGCTCCTACACATTTTGACTCATATTTACCCGCCCCCTCCCCAAACACACACACATCTGGGTGTGGATAACACCTATACTGGACAGACACACATGTTTATTAGTGGGTTAATTTGATATTTGAGACCAATATTTTTCATTAATTATAAATAAAAATATCAATCTATAGAGTTAAAGAACAAAATGGTAAAGATTTATTATTCAGCACACAAGTTGGACTAGAGAACAAGATTGAATCCCTGCTAGACTAAAAACCCAATGGTGACCCTGGGCAAGACATGATGATGTTTATCACACTATACCTAAGAAAGTGCTACTATTCCACTTTGACTCCTCTAGCTGCCCCTGTTGCATTCTGGGATTGCAGTTTTAAGGAGGGGTATTTAGAATTCTCAGGCAGAGTTTTCTCTCCTTAAAACTGCCAATCCCAGAATGCAACAGGAGGCAGCTAGAGGAGTCAAAGTGGAATAGTAGCACTTTAAGAGTATAGAGTGATAAACATCACTGTCTCAGCCACAGAGGATGGACTTGGCCAATCCTCTCTGAACAAATCTTGCCAAGAAAACCCCATGTTGGGTCACCATAAATTGTAAATGACTTTTACAATTCAAAATAGATAAAAAGAGCTGAGGCTTAATCCCAAACAAAAATGAGATAGATGAGATTTTTTATATATATATAAAGAAAAGGTCGCATAGCAAAATATTATAAAATTCAAAAATGAAAATATTAGACACATTATGATAAAATGGGCACAAGATGTTGGAAAGCTGATAGAATTGGAAAACTGGGAAAGGACATGGAAAACTACCAGTCATTTTCCATTGTGTCAAGATTATAAAGAAAATTATCTTTTCATCGCTACCCCATACTGGCTCTTTAAGATGATATCATATTGCTTTAAATTGTACTTTTTGTCATTTTAAGTGTATATTTTAAATTGTTATCATTATTGTCAATAGTTGAACTCCATTTTAATGTTTATCTTTTCTTTGTTTTTAACCATATCACAATCATTGTAATTTGTAAGCTGCCTTGAATCCCTGTTTAAGGAAAAAGATGACGATGTCGATGATAGCAGGAGCAGAAAATTACTATTTTTCCACTTTCTGTTTGCAAATCTATGGATCAGGGTAGCCATGGGTGTTGCCAGCTTTACTTATCACTGGAAAGGTATTCCCTTTGGCTACATAGATGAATGCTTTTAGCCTTATGTCACTTAACTTATTGACACTAAATCGTAACATCTTACTTAGGAAAATGAGCTCATGTGATGTACCAGATGTCTAGTCTTAACACTCAAAGCCCCAGCCATAAGGAGAAGGGTAAAATATGGACACTAATAATTAACAGTCAGGAAATCAGCACCTGTTTCAGTCAATAGTATAAAATCTACCTTTCACAAGATGGCATGATCCTGATTTTGAACCTGATGAGTTGTTTCAAAGCTGTCTTCTTGGGAGTGTGTTACTGCTCATTGAAAATGACTGTTCAGTGAATGTGTAAATCATTTCTAGAGCAGGCTTTACCTATCTAGTGCCTTCCAGACATTTTTAAGTATAGCTCCCGTCAATACTATCTAACATAGCTAATGGCAAGTGAAAATGTGCATTATAGTCCCACAGATCTAGGTTGAGGAAAAGTAGTGTAGAGCTAATATTTTGTGTAGCCTTTTAAACCCAAATTCATGTTGCCTCACATATAGCATTCTTCTTATACTATACATAACAGAACACATAGGTTATTCCCGTTCCCATCTGCCATGACACAGTGGGACAGTATCAGACTGGGTCTGTTATTTTTGACATCCATGAAGAAAGAATTTAGAAAAGGTAGCAAAGACTTACAGCTAAGACATAATTAAAATATGTATATAGGAAATATACATATTTTAAGACTTACAGCTAAGACATAATTAAAATATGTATATAGGAAATATCCTCATCAGGAATTATTGTGAGAGTAGAGTGAAAGGTAGAAAATGAGCATGTTGCCTTTCCTTTGCAAATCAACTTAATTTAGGTAACTGTGATATCCCTAATGCCTCACATTTCCAAATTGTAATGATTATTTTTCAAGAAGCTGACAGTTTCTGCTGAAATTCATCATTATAATGCAAGCATGCATCTATGTTTCCATATTAATAGTAAAATTTATCAAATTAAGTGTGTCCCTTTTTTGGATGATGGGTAATGAAGATCAGTGACATTATGTCTTCAGTAATGATTTTCTCTAATTAATTTTCTCAGCATAACTCCGGCTGATATCAAAGCGCCTAGCAACAGCGTGTCTGAGTCAATGGAGTGATAGCACTATGCATCCCTATAGATTTACTTTGCATTACTTTGACGTAATGTCTCTCTCTCTTTCCTTGAATGTCTAATTCCATCAGAGGTGTTCTACATTCTAGAACCAGTAAACTAAGTGTGTTCAGGCAAAGATTTACTCACAGTTGTCCAAACAAAGGTGAGCTCCCTTGGTTATTAATACAGTGTTAATCAATTTGTAATTAGTTCTCATTTTTCATTTGGCTATTCACTCACTTAATTATACATCAAATAGTTACAAGCATAAATTAGAAACTTTATAGATTAGTCCCTGCCACACTTCTAAGATGAACTAAAGCAAGGAGAAAGAATCTATCACACTCTGAACATTGATCGACTACAGTACACATCATTCCTGGCTCAATCAGCAAAGGCTGATGAGAACTGCAATCCAACAACATCTGTAGAGCAAACATTTCCTACTCTGAAAAAGTAAAATTAGCAAACAGAAGCAAGTAGTTATACATTACTGTTGTTGTTGTTGTTGTTTGCCTTCAGGACATTTCTTAATTATGGCAACCCTAAGGCAACCCTATCATACGATTTTCTCGGCAAATTTCTTCAAAGGGGGGTTGCCATTGCCATCCTCTGAGGGTGGGGAAGTGTGCCTTGCCCAGGAACACCTAATGGGTTTTATGATCAGGGATTTGAACCCTATTCTGCAGAGTTATAGTGAAATGCTCAAACCATTATACAGTGCTACTTGTAACTAATTCCTTTCCTATTAATGGAAGTATAGCTACTATGTTGTTATAAATTAACCTTTTTTTTACTAACTCTTATCTCTATTTGTTGTTTCTCCTTAAGATTCATGTATCATTCCTATATATTTGTGTCTATTTCTATCTACATCTTACTGTTCTAACCTTATTATTCTATACTTTCTTGTTTACATTACTATTTTTATATAACAAAATACTATTAAACTTCAAAAATGACCGTCTGTATACTTTCTTTTTTCTCTTCTATTATGTATTTTCCCCACAATTCCCATTCCTTGCGAAAACCTTTTAGTGATATTAATTCAACAATGCAGTTACCATATATACTCGTGTATAACTTGACCTCATGTATAAGTTGGGGTCAACTTTTGGGGCCAAAAAATGTGGGTTTTTATATGACCCGTGAATAAGTCGAGGGTCTGACTTAAGGGGGAGTCCAGCTGGGGAGAGGCTGCTGGCGAACGCATGCCCTTGCAAGCCTGTCCCCAGCTGGGCTTTCCCCCGCAGATGCAGCCCAGCAAGGGAGTGGTCTCCAGGGCGAACGCTCACCCTGGGAAGCCTGTCCTTTGCTGGGCTTCCTCGGAGAAGGCAGCCCGACAAAGGAGAGGTCTCCAGGGTGAAGGCTCGCTCTGGGAAGCCTTTCCTTCGCTGGGCTTCCTCTGAGGCCCAGCGAAGGAGAGGAGAGGTCTCCAGGGCTACCCAGGATTCTGGAGACTATTTTGGGGCAAAAATTTCTCGACTTATAGTCGAGTATATACGGTAATCTGCCCATCTCATACAGCTCCATCACCTTCAATCTCCATTCATTCAACGTAGGTATTTCTTCCTTCTTCCAATACTTTGTAAGGACCATTCTCACTGCTACAATTACACGGAATAACAATTTACCTTCTTTCTCATCTAATTTGGTGTTATCAGTTATAGTCAGGAGATACATTTTAGGGTCCGTACGTTCTTTAATACTAAATATCTTTTTCATTTCTGAATGTATGTTTTTCCAATACGTTGTAACTGTTCCACAATTCCACCAACAATGCATATAATTCCCAAAATCTTTCTGGCATTTCCAACATTTATGTCCATTATTTTTATTTATTTTAGATAGTTTAAAGGAGGTCAAATACCATCTCTATTGTGATTTATAAACATTTTCTTTTAAACTTATATTTAATGTTTGTTTTATTTTCCTCTTCCAAATTTTTTCCCATTGCTCCAATTGTATTGGTTGATTTATGTCCCTAGACCATTTTATCATAAATTCTTTGACTGTTTCTTCTTCCAATTCATAGTCCCGTATTAATTTATAAAATTTAGATATTTGTTTTTTATCATCCTTTATTATTTTGTCTAAACTAGTTTCTTAACCAATTCCTGTAGTTTGCTGATCCATCCAAAACCTTTCTTTAAGCTGTCTGTATGTAAACCAATTACTGTAAACCCTTCTTTTTGGAATTCTTCTTGTGTTTTCATTTCTCTTTTCCCCAGGTGTAATTTTGTGAGATCTACATACGTTACCCAATAGTCTTTTCTTAATTCTTCTCTTAAAACCATCACTTCATTTGATGATACCCACAATGGGAGATTTGAACACAACCCCTTTTATATTTTTCCCAGACTCTTATCAAATAAGATAAGATAGGCAGGAAAAGAAATAGCCTTAGAAAGTGTAATAATAATTAATTCTATGATAAGAATGCTTGTATAATTTACCAATTATTTTTAAGATTTATGGTATATTTTGGATGTTAAATTCTTTTTTTAATATCAATAAAATTGTAAAAATAATAATAAAAATAAAAAATTACCCTTTGTGGTACAAATTGTGGAAGAAGAAATTTCACATGGTTCAAGTAGTGGCTCATGCTGCCTCATGTTGCTAAATGTGGAAAACATTTAGATTTTTTCTTATTTAACCATTTTGGTTACTTTTGAGAAACAGAAAAACAAATTATTTTTGAATATGTTTGCTATGATTGAAGAACTTTAGGGCCTTTGGACTATAACTTCTTAAGAAATTACTTTTAAAAAGTAACTTTCAAGCTATCGGGGGGGGGGGGGGCGACAATTTTTATGACAAATTTCACATTCGTGAGCCAGCATAATGGCTGGGATTTTCTGGGATTTGGAGTTCAAAAATAACTTTCTAAGTCTGTGTAACTTTCCAAACTCTAGCTATTGTAAGAAACATAAAAGTAACCACTCAAAACAGCTAGCATTCACCCAAATTTCATAAGAACTATGAATTATAGTGCTAAGATATCACTTCCAAAGTAAAGATAGTCCCTTGACATGAATATCTAGTCATAACCTACTGTAGGGAGTGGTGCTCATCTCTGTTTCTAAGTCAAAGAGCTAGCATTGTCCAAGGACTGTTCTGGTGGTCATGTGGCCAGCATGATTGCACCAAATGCTGTTACCTTCCCTCTGAGAAGTGATACCTATCTATCTACTTGCATTTGCATGGTTTCGAACTGCCAGGTTGGCAGAAGCTGGGACCAGTGACAAGAGCTCACCCCATCATGCAGCAATTGGGCCTCAAACTGCCAACCTTCTGATCTTACGATCATTAGAACTGGTGTCTTAACCACTAAGCCACTACATCCCTTTCACTTTACCTGCCATGAAAATATCCTGTAGAATTCTGGGATTCTCAGTTTGAGAAGGGATATTTCAACTTCTCAGCCAAATAGTTCTAGTGCCTCACCAAATTCCATTCCCCAAGATTCCACAGCATTTTGCCATAGTAGTTAAAGTTAAATATTTGGACTAGTTTAATTCTATGTTAAGGTGTACATTTTTCTATGTTTTTAACTATATTTTAGTTAAGAACTATATTCTTTTAAAACACCTTGAGTCCCAAGTTTGTGAAGAAGGTGGAATACAAATAAATATCATCACCATTATTAGCATCATCTTCTCAAAATCTCCAACCATCTCCAACCAAGTTTGGCAGTGACACTCCCAGTTAGTCCTCTGTCTCCCGCTTTCTCAGTTGTTCTTTAAAAGTTCTGTGATCTCTCTCTTCTTCCCATTTTCTCTCTTCAGTTTCAGTTTACTTTAGTTTATTCTGCAAGCTAAGTTCAAAGTGCAAAAATAACTCATTTGATCACATATTTTTGACCAAACTCTGAAATCTGCTTGGGCACATGTATCTCAGTTTTCATCTCTGAAATATTGAAAGGTATGACATAGTGCTATAACGGTGTAGTATGTAAGGACCCCTGATGTATTTGAGAAGTTTGCAAGAAGAGGATTAAGTCATTAGCTCTGTCCCTAGCAACTGCAAAAGGATACAGAAAAAAAAGCATACAGCACCTGAAGGCTGGATGTATTTATCATGAATAGAAACCAGTTACTGATTTCCCATTGTAAATGTATGTAATATCTTTTACAAGTTATCAAAACTAGGAAGCTATCACTGCACCTTGTCACATTTCTATGCAAGGGGATCTGCGGCCAAGTGCAGATTTCCAGTTTCTTAAACTAAATTAGTGGATTCTCCAAATCATATCTTTTGTTTTTTTAAAAAAGAAAAAGCTAAATTTAGATTATTTACATTATGTTTTCCTGCCTACTCTGTCTCTAAACTAACAGTCATAGAAACAGGTTTGCATAAATTGAAGAAAGTGAATGCCTGGATACAATTATCTTCTTCTTTTCTTTACACATCAAGTCAAGGGTAATTGGCATACATAATTTGGAATCTGTACCTGCCCTCTTGGGGCTGTAACCATGCCCACTAATAAAATTCAAACCACAGCCATCATAAACATCAAACAGAAAACAGGATTTTAACACTTCTGATCTTGCAGTGTATTTGTAGAGGGGGAAATTTAAACAGCACACCAACATACTATGGGGAAATTATTTGTGAGTGACACCTTTTAGTACTAAGGATCTCTCTTTTTAAGAAAGGAAAGGGGTGGGCCATGGAGGGGATCGGTCTTTCTCTAAGGGAAGAAAAGCATCTAGTCCTTACCAGTAGAGGGATTATTCAGAGGCTCTTTTAGGTGCTGTGGTTGCTAGCTTGCCTTGTACTTCACCAAGCTAAAAAAATCAAGCTTCCTTTGGACAATTTAAGTAGCATGAAACTGATATAACCCTTGTCTACATGGGTGATTTACCCCAAATCCACATAACCCCCCCCCCCCACCAGGCTCACTTGTTCCTGTTTACATGACTCTGAGCCAAAACCCCAAATTGGGTCTGGTCTGTCTTCATGACTGAGGCATCCAATTCAGGGCTTCTTTTCCTTAATCCACATTTAAATAACTCATCTTTTCTGGTGGGTATTCAGCTCTTCACAATGATGGCAACATCTGCCTTTACTCACAGTTCTTGCAAGCTGCTCAGTGCCCCCATTACCAGTGGAAGTCAGTATGATGTCAGCATGGCTAGGAGCTTTTCAGCTTGTAAATAGGCTTTTCAGCTTGTAAATAGGTCACAATTTGGCAAGAATTTCAAAGTGGCTGAGATTAGGTTCACATTGGTATGCCTGGATATTTCTTTTCAAAGACTGGCCGAGCCAAAGACTTGTGCTCTAGGGCTATGGGACCCACAACATGTGTAAATCTACAGCACTATATAAATAAAGTAGAAGAAGAAGAAGAAGAAGGCTGGGTTTCTAGTCAACTATTGGTATCTGCCCAGTGCTGTGAGGCACTAAAAAGTACTGAGAGGGAATGCTTCTTAGAGGAACATCCTCCACACCTCATGATATGACTGGGGGAGAAGAACAGAAACATTGCTTCATTCTTTTCTCCAGGCTGGAAATATTTACTCTGACAGTTTTTAAGATTTTAGCTTGTGGTAGGTTGACCCTGAAAATTTGTTCCTCTCTGCTGATCATCCTCAGTGAATTTAATAAATTGTGGCCCTAGTTCAACCAAGTCTTTATGTCTGCCTCTTTATTTCCCTTCTCTCTCTGCACATGTATTTTCTCCCTTCATCTTTTATTTTCACTGACTTTCCACTCACACTACCATTTTCTAGACTTGATAGTAGCCTTGAGTCATGATCTTTGCTTCAGATATCTCTGGCTCTTATGCCCCTACCCAGATATCTTATAAGGTCTTGCTCTCCACACAGTAAATTTCCTCTGAAAGACTTACACAGTTTGTTGCCCTGCTGCTCTCTTCAAATGTCAGAGATTGCCAATCAGTGAAGCTTCTTCACCCACTTATCAGATTGTGTGTCTCTATGGTGCTGAAATGATATGACCTATTTTAAGAAATGAGATGTTGCTATTGACATGCTGGTTTGTATACTAAAGACTCAGTTGGTGCAGCTTTGTCTTCCACATGCTTGCCAGACTTTTGCTTGCATTTCAGAGGTCATTATATGATGCATCTTAGCTGCCAGCAACTATTCAATACTGAAGCCCTTTGATTCATATTGGCAGCCCTTTGACATGAAATCTAGACCCCAACTTTTTGTGGATTTTAGCTATTCTCTCTGTCTCTCTCCACATACACAGACACACACACACACATCGGGATGGCTGTACAGATTATTACCAATACTGTATAGTGGACCCTTGGTATCCACTTGAATTTTTTTGCACCACCCCCCTGCCGCCATGGATACCAAAATTCATGGATGCTCAAGTCCCATTAAATACAATGGCATAGTAAAATTGTGTCCCTCATATAAAATGGCAAAATCAAGGTTTGCTTTTTGGAATGTATAATTTTTAAAATATTTTCAAGCCGTGAAATACAGAACCCATGGATATGGAGGCCTGTCTGCACTAGTTACAGAACTTTGCAGTCAGAGCAGCCTTTTTATAAGGAAAGACAGCCTATGTATGAATTAAAAGCTTGAGTCCAAGCTACATGCGGGATCGCCTCCTTCCATACAATCCACCCCGCACACTTTGGGAAAAACCTTCTTCAAACAATAAAAGACCAGGTTGATGGTGATTACCCAGAGGGCCTTATCATAGGCTGCTCCCAAACTATGGAATGGCCTGTTGGAAGAGATCAGGGACATTACCAATCCTGATAGCTTCAAAAGGGCTGTCAAGATAGATCTTTTCTGACAGGCCTTCCCTGAATAATCCACCTGGTCTCCCATGGACACAGACCATCATAGAGAACACCCAAACTGCCCATCCTCTTGACTCTGTCTGGTGAATGTTTGATTATTTACATTTAATTCAATTTTAATCTGTAATTCTTTTAATTCTTGATTGTTTAATTGATATTTTATTGTAGTAAGGTTGGGAAGAAGGGAATTAAAGGTATACATTTTAATTATATGTTGAGTTTTATATGTGTTTTTACCTGATGTTGTAAACTGCCTCAATCCTGCAGGAGAGGTGGCATATAAATTAAAAAATATATTATTGTTGTTATTATAAAGATTTTCTTTTTTTCCATTGTTCATCCCTGGTATACCTGATGGCAAACATCATGGAGTGTGTCATCAAAAACAGAAATGTTGGCCTAGATACCCTGTTGGCTTAAATACAAATAAACAGAAATATTTTCTTAAACACTCTAAATAGCTAAGGGCTAAATAGCTGTTATTGGCCTAAATACCCCAAATGCACCAGGAGTTAAGGAGGGCCAGCTCTGGTTAGTATTTGGATGGGAGACCACCAATGAATATCAGGTGTTGTAAACTACATTTAGAAGAAGGAACTGGCAAAACTACCTCTGATTATTCATTGCCTAAGAAAACTGTATGGATTCATGGGGTTGCTGTAAATTGACAGCAACCTGAAGACATGTGTACATACACAGACACAAATAAGGGGTGGCAGTAGTACAATGTACCTCACATATGGCTGCCAGGTCTTGGAGCCTAGCCCCATGTCACCAGTTGGATCAACTACAGGTGGGAGATGAGAGTCCAAATTCTCTAGTTTTGGTGGATTCAGCTCCAACCAAGAACAAAGGGACATTTGCAAATCTCCAGCTCAGCTAGAAGAGCAACAACTTACTATAATTTGCAAGGCTTAATTGATTTCTTGCTGTAACTTTCAAAGACTGGTGTGTGTGTGCTTGTAGGTTTATTTAGCTTCATCATTCCCTCCTAGTTATTGGATCGCCAGGGTACATCCTCCATTTTGCTCCATAGCACTTTCTGACAACAATCAATCAATTATTATTATTATTATTATTATTATTATTATTATTATTATTATTATTATTATTATTATTATTAACCTTTATTTATAAAGTGCTGTAAATTTACACAGTGCTGTACATACAGTCTTTTTATTTAGACGGTTCCCTGCCCTCAGGCTTACAATCTAAAAAGACACCACACAAAAGGAGAAGGGAATTGTGGTGGGGAAGGGGATGAGGTCCAGCAGTTCCTCTCTACCTCCAAGGCCTGGACCAAGGCAGGTGGACTGGAGGGAGGGTTTGGCTTCATAATGGATGGTTAATCTTCATCCAGGGAGGCAAGCGACAATTAAGCAAGACCTGGGAACGCTTCTCTGAACAGGATGGTCTTCAACTCCATTTTGAAGCTGGTTAAAGAAGTGATGGCTCTTGTTCGCAGGGGAAGAAGGTTCCAGGAGTGAGGGGCAGCGAGTGAAAAGGAGCGAATCTGAGATGGGGCAGAGGAAATCCTGGGCTGGGACAGCAGATCTTGACTACCAGAACGGAGGGCCCAAGTGGGAAGGTGAGGAGAAAGAAGGTCTGATAAGTAAGGAAGGGCCAACCCATGGAGGGCTTTAAACATGGACAGCAGGAGCTTATACTGAATGCAGAAAGGGAGGGGGAGCCAGTGAAGGGATGCCAGCAATGGAGAGATATGGTCAGAGTGGTGGGCAGATGTGATTAATGTGTGCAGCAGAAATTAAAGGATGGAGGTGAGAAAGAGGAAGCCCTGCCAGAAGGATGTTACGGTAATCAAGTCATGAGATCACTAAGGCATGGACCAGGATCGTGGCAGTAGAGGCGGAGAGAAATGGTCAGATTTTGGCAATATTGTACAAAAGGAATCTACAAGCCTTGGCTGTGGTCTGGATCTGAAGGATACATGACAGAGAAGAATCAAAGATAAAACCAAGACTGCGGGCTTGCTGGACTGGTTGAATAGAATCATAGAATCATAGAATCGTAGAGTTGGAATAGACCACTAGGGCCATCCAGTCCAACCCCTGCCATGCAGGAAATCCAAATCAAAACATCCCCAGCAGATGGCCATCCAGCCTCTGTTTAAAGACCTCCAAGGAAGGAGACTCTATCACCCTCCGAGGGAGTGCATTCCACTGTCGAACAGCCCTTACTGTCAGGAAGTTCCTCCTAATCTTGAGGTGGAATCTCTTTTCCTGTAGCTTGCATCCATTGTTCCGGGTCCTGTTCTCTGGAGCAGCAGAAAACAAGCTTGAATAGAATAGAAGTGTTGTTCACAGGTTAGGCTCACTAAGGGGGCATAATAGAGGGCAGGAAGGAGTGGCCAGATGCCAGCCCCTGTTGTGGTCCCAGATGGTCCATAGTAAGGTGCAGAAAATATTTGCTCCTTCTGGTGTCAGGCATGGGCCACCTCAGGTGGCCTGGGAGCAACCCCGGCACTGCTTCTGCATGTGGTGGGGTCATGCATCATCTAAACACCACCCAAGCCACACAAAACCTGGCTTAAAAAGCTCCTCTCTTTCAGGCCAAAGTCCCAGGTCTGAAAACCATAGGACCATATCACCACTCGTCTTATCTCATATGATAACCCATCTTACCTGGGATATATTTTTGAAAGTTCCTTTGGCACTAAAATAAAGAAAACTAAAGAAAACAAAGGATTTTATGAAAGTAGGGCTTAAAAAGATGGAGAGGAAAAAGAAGAAGAGATGATACAAAACTTAGGGTTGTCAATTTGGAAATTTCAAGTCAAACCCTTACATAATAGGTTTTATTAAGAAGTCAGTCTTCTTCCAGTGCCTATAATATTTTGAAACATTTCTCCTATGACAATTCACTTTACATTTTCACAATACTTTGGAACCAAGAACATAGCCTTATCACAGCTCCAGTAAAGTTTAAAACAATTCTCCTACTTTAATTGATTTAAATACCACCATATGAATTTCATTGTTCAAAGAAAATCATTCAAGGGCATCCCAGGGCACAGGGTGAGTTTTTTTAAGCTCAGTAGACTTTTTCCACTGCACTTTAATAATAATGTCTTGGAAAGTGTTCTGATTTGTCTCATCCAAGTGTCCCTTCTGCCATCTGCAGCACAGTTTTGGACACAAAGAAGGATGTGATAATGTGCAGTGGTGTGGTGGTGTGTGAAATCTGATACTGGGGCCCGTGAGGATACTGAGCTTCAAAGCATAAGTTTGTTTTGAAGAAGAGGGCAAAATCTGAGTTTGCTATTTTTTAAGAAAAGTGACACAGAGAAAGGACAGAGTTTGATAAGCTTCACTTGTTAGCTGTGGTTTGTCTAAGTGTAGGCTGTGTCAGAGTTGCTAGCGTGGCTAAGCCGAATGAAAGGATGACTGACACACATATACAAAAATGAGAATGCTACCAGAGAAGAAGTAGAGGGAATGTATGAATACTTGTCAAGACTAGGGAAGATAAGATCCTACTTTTAAAAGGCTGAGCAGATTGATATGCCTCAAGTTGCACCAGAGAATAAACAATGAAATTTCCCTTACCCTCAATGATTTTGCACTGACAAAAAGCATGCAGAACTCTGTTGAAATGTTTTTAGTCAGCCATAAATGAAACAGAGTGAGAAACGTCCCCTCATCCCTCCATGTGGTATAAGGTCTTGCTAATATACCTTTCCTTTCACATTCACTGGGGCTAGGGGCACAGGACTCCTATGAATGTGGAAAAACTGAAAATAACAAAAACATTATGTTTTTACCTGAAAAAACACCTTCCTAGGAATCTCTAGGTCCTCCAGTGTAACTCTGTGGTCAACATCTACCAGACATTTACCAGAGAATTGTGCTGGAGGAGCTACAAATGCCTAGTGGAGCGTTCTCTCTAGGAATCTCTTCAGTGCAACTTTTTATAATCATAGAATCATTGAATAATAGAGTTGGAAGGGCCATCAAGTCCAACCCAATTCTGCCAAGCAGGAAATCTCAATTAAAGCACCCCCAACAGATGGCCATCCAGTGTTTGTCTGAAGACCTCCAAAGAAGGAGACTCCACCACTGTCTGAGGGAGTGTGTTCCACTGTCGAACAGCTCTTATTGTCAGGAAGTTCCTCCTAATTGTGAGGTGGAATCTTTTTTTCCTGGAGCTTGCATCTATTGTTCTGGGTCTGGAGCAGCAGAAAACAATCTCGCTCCCTACTCAATATGACATCCCTTCAAATCATATCACTTCTTAACCTTCTATTCTCCAGGCTAAACATCCCCAGCAACCTGAGTCTTTCCTCATAGGGCATGACTTCCAGACCCTTCACCATTTTAGTCACCCTCCTTTTTAAATTGTGGTGCCCAGAACTGGACACAGTATTCCAGGTGGGGTCTGACCAAAGCAGAATAGAGTGGCACTATTACTTCCCTTGATCTAGACACTCTACTTCTATTGATGCAACCTAAGCTGAAAGCTCTTCACAGGCTGCCTATTCGCTTCCGGGCACAATACAAGGTGTTGGTTATTACCTATACATGGCTTAGGCCCGAGTTACTTGAAGGACCACATCTGCCCGTACGATCCACCCCGCACACTTAGAACATCTGGTAAAAACTTATCGGAAACACCATCTTCCAAATATGTTTTCTCATCCCAAAAGGCCTTTACAATAATGGACCCGAAGTTGTGGAATAGTCTTCCTGATGAGCTCCGTCTCAAGACCCCCTTGGAAACATTTAAAAAGAGACTTAAAACCGTACTCTTTCATCAAGCTCCCCACCCCCCACCCCCGAGGAGTGAAGATCAATATGCCTGTTTGACAGCGATATTCTGCCTTTCCCCTGGATGTTTGATGGATTGATGTTATTGTTGTAATATCTTCTTCATATTTTATAAGATTATTGTATGTACTTGTTTTTAGTAGCCTGTAACCCCGCTTCGATCCATCAGGAGAGGCGGGGAAACATAAATAAAATTTTATTATTATTAAAAATTGCATTGGCTTTCTTAGCTGCTGCATCGCACTGTTGACTCATGTTCAATTTGTGGTTTACTTGGACTCCCAGATCCCTTTCACATGTAGTCTCATTCAGCCAGGTGTCGCCCATCCTATATCTGTGCATTTCATTTTTCCGCCCTAAGTGCAATACCTTACATTTTTCCATGTTGAAATTCATTTTGTTAGTTTTGGCCCAGCTTTCTAATCTATTAAGGTCATTTTGAATTTTGAACCTGTCCTCTGGAGTATTAGCTACTCCTCCTACTTTGGTGTCATCTGCAAATTTGATAAGTATGCCCCCAATTCTGTCATCCAAGTCATTGATAAAGATGTTGAATAGCACTGGCCCTAGGACAGAACCCTGTGGGACCCCACTGGTCACTTCTCTCCAGGATGAAGAGGAGCCTCTGGTGTTTATCACACAGGGGTTTTTGCAGCTCAGATCCAGGGTGACTCCTGGTTTAGCTATGCGAATTCATGTTATAATGTAAATGTTTTATCACACCTGGTTGCCCTTCCATTGCTCTTCTGAATCGAGGGAGAATTGAATACAAGGCAAGTCACGTGATGTGGATTCAAGCAAAGCAGAGCGAGTGCAAATTGTATTACCACACCAGTGGGATTCAACAATTCGAATAGGCACCCTTGCACATGATCAGTGTGGGCCTGAATGCATCATGACCTTGTACGTTTCTTGTTCCCTGTTTCGCATAATTGCGTGATTGCATAAATATTTGCCTCTTGAATATTTCCATTTCTTCTTCATCCCCTTTTTATTTTCCCTTCCATTTCAGCAATTTCAACACACACATAGATAGATAGACAGATACATAATAGACAGACAGATAGACATATTTGTATATTAACATTCACGCACACACACACATATAAAAAATGAGTTGCCCTGAAAGTTGCCCCAAAAGTGAAAGGACCACCAAAAGGAAATGGGGGAAAGTTGCAGCACCGCATCATGAGAAATTTGCAACCCGGGGGGTTTGCGGTTGTGTACCAGAGCAGAAGCAAATTTACATACCACACCAGACCAATTCGGAGTGAAATTGAAATGAACTTAAAAGCGAATTCTGTGAATTCACTTTTTTCTGAATTCATCAAAATGAGGAGTCACTTTGGATTCACTGCAGAAGCATCACGGGAGGAGCTCTCATAGAAAGGAATCACATCTGCATCGTTGGACCTGCAGTCACCCCAAATCTGAGCTGCAAAAAGCTGAAAAAACCTCTGTGTGATAAACACCATTGTTGAGCACCCTTTGGGTTCGGCCAGTCAACCAATTACAAATCCATGTAACAGTTACTTTGTCAAGCCCACATTTCACTAGCTTGTTTGCAAGATTGTCATAGGGAACCCTGTCATAGGCCTTACTGAAATCAAGATATACTACATCCACAATATTCCGTTCATCTACCAAGCTGGTAATTATATATATATATATATATATATATATATATATATATATATATATATAGAGAGAGAGAGAGAGAGAGAGAGAGAGAGAGAGAGGATTTGCCTGGCATGACTTGTTTCTCTGAAAACCATGTTGAATATATTTATGATTATGGAATTGCCTTCTAGATGTTCACAGACTTTCTGTTTAATTATCTGCTCTAGAATCTTTCCTGGTATTGATGTCAGACTAACTGGACAATAATAGTTGGGATCCTCTTTTTTTCCCTTTTTGAAGATGTCCTCCTCTAACTTTTGTTAAAGTTGACCATAGAGTTGCAATGGAGGACCTAGATATTTCTAGAGAGAACATATTAATAAAATATGTGAATAATCATCCGGAAAAGCCAAAGCCACAAATGTGGAGGGACGAGTATATTACAATAAAATCATTGATGGTCACTGTGGAAAAAAAACTAGCTAGAATATCCTGCCTGCTGATCTCCCATGAGGTTAAATCCAGAGATGTCAAGAGAGATTTGATAGATATTGTTGTTACTGTATCATCAAATGACATTCTTGTCCATAAACAGGATTTGAATAAATCAGGTGTAGGTGATTGTTCTCCTTCAGACATTTTTCCTGAAACTCCTGTCAACCCTCATTAACACAGCCAATGGTGAAGATTTGGGGGGAATTGTAGAAAAAATGGTTTGGAGAGCGATAGTCACTCATCCCTGGAGTAAAGGTAGAAGATCTGAATTCCATTTTCTGAAGCATCATTAGGTCCTATAGAAAATGGCTGATTCTAGTTCTGACTCTGATCCCCTTATTTGCATAAACAAGCCTAGGGCAACTTGATACAGTGTTTCTTCTGAGATTTTATCTAAGCAAAATATGAAATGAACATGAAGTTTCCTTCTCTGGTGAAAATTATCAGGATTTTCAGGGGGGAAATGGATTCTTCCACCTCATCATCAGAGTAGCAAAAGAAATAAAGGGGGTGTTCTCACTTGCGATTTACAATGGTTTAAAATACACCGGTATCGGTTAAACCAATTCAAAATACAACGGGTGTTATCCCACGTTCGACATCGCTTTTTTTCCTTCGTTCTCATTTACCAACTGATTCGCTTTAAGTGATCCGCTTTCGTTCCTATTCAAATAAAACGGTGTATATATAAACTGGTTTTAGCCTTATTTCGTTCTCACTCACCATTTTGGGGCTGTCAATCAAAGCGACGTCATCATAACGTCACTTTTAAATTTTGCGTTTTTTTTATAAAAGAGCCAATGAGGAGGCGCTTAAAGTGCCTATGAGTCCTGTAATTATTCGTGGGGAAGAATGGTTGAGGGAGAGAGAAAACTGCTTGGCTGCTGCCTTGGAAGAAAGACCCCAGAGAGGCCGGGGAAGGCTGCAGGCAAAGCGAATTTGGGGAACAGGAACTATGGGATGGGTTTTGCAGGACATATCCCCGCTTCATGGCTCTACAGACAGCCAGGGAGCCCTCCAGAGAGCCCAGAGATCAGTGGGGGAGGCTGCAGGCAAAGCTGGTTTTGGGAACCGAAGCTCCTTCCAGAGGAACTATGGGATGGGTTTTGCAGGACATATCCCCGCTTCATGGCTCTACAGACAGCCCAGGGAGGGAGCACTCTTCCCCAAAGATTCTCTTTCCAGGGTTAGAAAATGGGATCAAGGAGGAGAAGGCAGATTCCGTTTGGGAAAGAGAGAAGGAAAGGCTCTATTTCCCTCCAGATTGCTGTGCATCCAGCCTCTCCTCTGTTACAAATGGTGTTCAATGACTCTCCTCAGAGTCCTTTGACAGATGAATACACACACACACACACACACATATCCAGGGTTTCCTATGTCTCCCCAGATTCTGTTTGGGAAAGAGATAAGGAATGGCTCTATTTCCCCCCAGATTGCTGGGCATCCACCCTCTCCTCCGTTACAAATGATGTTCAATAATGGCTCTCCTCACACTGGGGGAAGCCTTTAAGAGTCCTTTGACAGATGGAGGCACTTGAGTGGCCAAAACTTCAAGTGCTTAAAGTGCTGAAGAGATTAAGCGCCTGTAAACCATTAAACAAATAAAAAATAATAATCCTTATCTCTTATTGAAAGACCGCCGCAGACAAAGGGGTGAGGGAAGCAAAGATGGCGATGGCCACGACGGATGGGGACAAGAAAGGGCGACTCCCCGAGCCAGTCCATCGCGCTCCGCTCCTCCCATCCAGCTAACCTGATTTCAGAGGCTGATCGTTCCTATTTAAATACTCAGATTCCTATCCTGAATCAAGGAAAAATAGTATGTTTGACCCTTCTTTTTTTTAACACGGGTTATAAGTCGTTAACACGGATTAAAAAAAACGGTATACGAATCGAATTTTAGTGAGAATGATTGCGGGTTACTCTAGAACTGTTCTAGAGTTAATTCTGTTTCTAATAGGAACGCTATACCTTGGATTCGATTTGAAACACGGAGTATAAGCCAGTGAGAACACCCCCATAGAGTATGGACATAAAGTCATTTTAAGTAGTCCATTAAGAGAAGCTCTGGTTACAAGTGACACTTGAGTAATGCCAGTCATAGAAAGAGGTGTGTATTATCACACCATCACAGTGTGCTAGCCACACATTCAAATAAACTTTTATTTTGGTGCATCTACACTGCAGAATTAGTGTGGTTTGGGACCACTTTAATTACCATGGCTTGATGCTAAAGAATGCTTGGATTTCTAGTTTTGTGAGATGTTTAGCCTTCTTTTTCAGAACATTCTGATGCCACAACAAACTAAAGTTCCCAGGATTTCATACAATGGAGCCAAGACAGTCAAAACAGTGTCGAACTGCTTCAATTCTACAGTGTGACAGCAGCCTTTGAGTGGCCTATGACTTTTTCAAGGACAGTAGAAGATTGCCTAAGTCTCCTTGAATAATAGCTACTTTCAGTCTCTAATGAAACATAATTATCTAGCTAATCATTGGCTAAAGTTGACTTGCAATGTATTTCCTGGATTTATCTAATGCAGTTTGGAAGACTGCTCTAGACCTTTAAAAAGCTAGATATATCAATTATTGAAAAAGTCAACCTTTATGGTGTTAGCACTGGTGGATATCTTTACTACATATCAGCTTTTAATTATCTCCAACCTTCTTTTCACTGTCTCATCTTAGGCACATTATTGCTGATTGATTTATGACAGGAAGAGACGAATGATGGTGATCACAAACAATAAACCTCCTTCATCAAAATTCTGATTAAAATGGGTGTTTGGGGATAGGATCAAATAACAACAGTCTCAGAGATGTGAGAAAAACAGATCTATTAAATATCTTCAGATGTCATGTTGTTCTTGAAATAAGAGTTTATTAGTTTTATCACGAACCTTCACTCACAACTACATCACACATTTCAATGTGTAAATAAAATGCAAGATACAGAGAACTGTCTGAATAGAGTATGTAACTTTGTGCCTCTTACATCATTTTTCTGGGCTGAAGAAACTGTGTTTACATTTGAAATGATATCTTTATACATTGGGATCTTTTATATTTTAAACAGCTTGTTAGTGATTTCTCCTTCACTTTATCTTCTCCTTTGAGACAACTCTTTATCAAATTAAAGACTACATTCATAAAAATCTCTAACATAGTTTTAACAGAAACAAAAATATAGGGTTGTGGAATGTCTTATGAGATGAATCAGAACCAAGACATACACATACACATACACATAGAGAGAGAGAGAGAGTCCAGTCCAAAGGTCACACAATACCAGTCAGTCAGAGCAAAAGGGCAGAGGCAAGAGCGTAGTCACAAGGCAAGTCCAGAGGTCAGATAACCAGAGTCATGAATCAAACAGCAAGGAACACAGAAACAACAAAGCTGCAAAGAACTCCTGCAGCTGGAGGTCTTTTAAAAGGCATCTGCTTCTCTCAGCTGAAACCTATTAGGTCTCGTCTTGGCTTCTAGCCTGGAAGAACGCCTCAAAGACTCCACGACCTGCGTTCTCTGCACAGTTCCTAGCACCTTGAGCCTAGAGTCTGTTTCTCCCTCTGCAGCTTCCTGAGCCTGCTCTGGGACTGCTGATCCAGGCAACCCCAGATCCGACCCTGTCTCAGCCTCCTCCATGTCTTCAGAGTCTGAGTCCTCTGACTGTAACTCAGGCCCAAGGCAGTCCATGACACTTTGATCTGAAACACACTGCAGAAATAATACAGTTTGAGACTGCTTTAACTGCCCTGGCTCAATGTTAGGGAATTCTGGGAACTGTAGGTTTGTGAGGCATTTACTCTTCTCTCTGAGAGAAAGAGCTCTGGTGCCATCACAAGAAACTCCCAGGATTCCATACCAAGGAGCCATGGCAGTTGAAGCAGTCTCAATCTGAACTATTTCTGCAGTGTGTGTTTTGGCCCTTTATTGATCTAAGCTATAGATCATCACAACTGAATATGGAAATTAGGAAATGCATAATACCTATTCAAACCACAAAGTAACATAGCTTTTATATTAACAGATATACACGAGGAAACAAAATATAATTTACAATTAAAAATTCCCATCTAATATAAAAGGTACACAATCCTCCTTCAATAGTAAAATGTAGACACAAAAAAGCTTGAAAAGAGAACAAACTATTGTACTGAGAGTACATCCTGACTGGTGAAAATCTTCATAATTTGGTGGGAATGGTTCCTGCCAGCATACATAATAATCAAATTCTGCTCTGTACAAAACTCACTCAGGCCTGTTACAGACTGCCAAAATAAAGCTGCTTCGGGTCTCTTTGGAGGTATGCTATTTAAATAATGTATGGGTCCTAAGAGTCCGGAGGTTGCGCCAAAGCCACACTCCATTCCTAAGCACTGAGTGCAGCTTTGGTGCAGCTTCCGGATTCTTAGAATACATGCATCATTTAATAATAATAATAATAATAATAATAAATTTTTTATTTTTATACCGCCCTTCCATAGATCAGGGTGGTTGACAGCAAAATATCAAACAACATATACATCAGGGTTACAAACAATTACATACAAACAGAATAAAACCCCCGTTAGCCAGTCCTCTTTGCCACAGAAGAGGAAGGGAGGCCCACTGGACTTTAATCGGGGAATGCAAGCTGAAATAGAAAGGTTTTTAGGTCCTTTCTAAATTGGGCCAGGGAGGTGGCCGAGCGGAGCTCTGTGGGCAGCGTGTTCCAAAGGGCTGGGGCGGCAATGGAAAATGTCTTCCTCGCGGTGGAGGTCAACCTAGCCCCTGGCACCTTAAGTAGTTGCTGCCCAGATATTCTGAGGGTGCGGGACGGAATGTACGGGGAGAGGCGGTCCTTCAGGTATCCTGGGCCCAAGCCATTTAGGGCTTTATAGGTCATCACCAACACCTTATATTGTGCCCGGAAGCGAATAGGCAGCCAATGCAGATCTTTAAGCACCGGTGTAATATGGCTGGCCCTGGAAGTTCCAGTGACCAGCCTGGCTGCCATATTCTGTACCATTTGTAGCTTCCGGGTTTGGTATAAGGGTTGCCCCATGTAGAGTGCGTTGCAGAAATCCAATCTCGAGGTTACTAGAGCATGTACTACCGTTTCAAGGTCCCTCTGGGCCAGGTATGGGCGCAGCTGGCGAATAAGTCGAAGCTGATAACAGGTGTTCTTGACAGTCGCATTCACCTGAGCAGTCAGGTGAAGCGACGAGTCAAGAAGCACCCCCAGACTGTGCACAGAGTCCTTCACAGGGAGCGTGACCCCATTCAGGACAGGTGGAACTACCACCATTCCTGGACCAGGGGAACCTATCACAAGTACCTCCGTTTTCTCTGGATTCAGCTTGAGTCGGTTTTCCCTCATCCAGCCCATTATTGACTCCAGACAGGCCACGAGAGGAGAGACACCATCCCCGGTCACTGCATCAGTCGGAGACATAGAGAAAATTATTTGGGTGTCATCAGCGTATTGATAACCCCGCGCCCCATGTCTCCGGATGATCTCTCCCAGCGGTTTCATGTAAATGTTAAATAGCATGGGAGACAGAATGGCTCCTTGAGGGACCCCAGTTATAAGGGCCCTCTCATCGGAGCACACGTCTCCCAGCTGCACCATCTGGGACCTCCCAGAGAGGTAAGACCGGAACCACTGGAGCGCAGTGCCCCCGATTCCCACCTCTGCCAGGCGTCCCAGAAGGATACCATGGTCTATGGTATCGAAAGCCGCTGAGATGTCCAAGAGCACCAACAGGGACACGCTTCCCCTGTCGATGCCCAGACGGAGATCATCGACCAAGGCGACCATTTAAACAGCATACCTCCAAAGAGACCCGAAGCAGCTTTATTTTGGCAGTCTGTAACAGGCCCCAGTTTATTCAATGTACACCTCATCCAAATTTGTGCAGTGGAAACCATAGCCATATCATAAGCATATAAAAGAACCATAAGAGTTATGTCTAATATTGAAATTTCAAAGTATTCCAGCCATATAGGTCTTCAATAGTGCTGCTGATACAGAAATTAAGGAGAAAGGAGGTAAGAGACATAACTGTTACATTTATCTGTTGGCTGGTATATTTGTTTATAGCAGCCTACATAATAATAATAATAATAATAATAATAATAATAATAATAATAATACTGTTTATTTATAGCCCGCTTTTCCAAAAAATGATCAAAGCGGGGTACAGCATAAATGTAAGCAATATACAATATAAAAACATACAATATAAAAACATCATAAAAACATCCCAATAATAAAGCACAGTAAAATTCACAAGAGTAAACCAAAGAAACAAACTAGCTGGATAAGCAACTGTATGACGGGGGATGCCCCAAGTCTGACTATAAGCCTTATAGTATAAGTTAAGTATGGTGATGAAGCAAGAAAGAATCAAGAATGATCCCAGTGGTAAGCTGTTTTAAAGGGCAAGCAAAATAAGTGTAACATTGTGAAGTCAAAGGCTTTCATGATGGACAGCCATAGTTTTTTGTGGGTTTTTCAGGCTATGCGGCCATATTCTAGAAGAATTTGTTTCTGATATTTCACCAGCATCTGTGGCTAGTCCCAAAAAACACTAAAATCAAGACCCAGCAAATGCAAATGAAAACCACCCAGGGTCAGAGGTTTTCTCAGCAAACAATGGATCTCTAATTAAACAGACACAAATCCTCTTTGCATATCCTCCCACCCCGAGGCCTTGCCATTCAACAACAGAACAATACACAGATTAACATGGAAATCACTCCTCCCAACCCAAGGTCACATATTATACACACACACATATATATATATATACCCCACTCACTTCCATGCCAGCATTCTCTGAAAATGCCAGCCACAGGAAAACCTAAGTAACCACAAAAAACTAAGTGTAACACTTATTTAGAGCTCTTCCAAACTGAAGTAAAGAAGCATTAACTCTCAAGATATAGCAGTCAGCATTTGGGAAGCCCTTAGTCATAGGAAGCTGATGACACAGGCACAGCAGGTGAAACCAGCAAGCTTCAGGTCTGCAGGTGAGAGAAAACTGGGTGACATTCCAGGAGGAGGAAGGGCTCAAAACCCCAAGAAGGAAAGTGTATATGGATGCTTCGTGTGGTGGAGTTTGTATATTGGCATCTGGTGGAGCAGCTTAATTATATGATTTGTAAAAATCTGCAACTGAAGGATAAAAGCCTCTTCATGAGTCTAGCATTGCCTTTATCATGGCAGAAGCAGTCTCTGCGTGGGAGGTATTTTCCTGTGCAGTCTGGAGCTGAGCTTCACAACAGAACCTTCGGCTGGCATTTCTGAGCTACGTGCATGTCTTCTCCATGTTTTGCACGTTAGATTCTTGTGTCTACATGCCCAAACACACCAGAGCTGTTCAATTTTTTAAAACAACAACAACAACCACTGGGTTATGGTTTGTTGAAATGATGTGCAAATTGTCTCCACTGTTGTTATAATTTCATTGATGCACTATAGCACTATAAATCAACAAGCAATTTTACAGCAGAAGCAAAAGAGAAAAGGGTATATTGTTCTGATATGCACCAAAATAAAAAAAGAAATCCACTTGAGTGTGGGAATATAATGTTGCAGCTGGTGTTGGAAAATGCCTGAAAATAGTCTGGGACAACAGAAATATCATTTGAATGTTTAAAGAAACTCCAAGAGCTACAGGAACAAATGCTCTTAACTTCCTGACTCATTGGCCCAGTCTGATAGTGTCCTTGGTTATCCAGAACAAACAAATGAATTAATAAATGAATAAATAAATATTTGGGGAAGAGTGAATATAAGCAGGGAGGAAAACAAGCTTAATCCAAGTCATTTTGTTGGCAGAAGCAAACGATAGTATGGAATCTCTGCACTATTACTACTTATTTATCCCAATTTATCAGTCCAGCATCTGTCCCCTGAGATATCTGCCTCTCTCTGTCTAATAGTAATCTCTGAAGAGAGTTGGTTAAATAAAATAAAGTAAAGAAAAAAAATGAGGCTGCCCCTTCCTCAGCTGATCATTCAGTGTTTTCTTCCACCCAGCTTTCTTCCCCAAACAGGAACACACCTGATGTAGAACAGTTAATCTAAATTGGCAATCTGAGAATAATGCTGTGCACATACCAATAGGCAGGGCTGCTTTTTTTCAGGTATTTTTTAGTAGGCTATGAAGAGATAATGCCTTCAACAACAGATTTCTATGCGAATTCTACCCTCACACATAATGGAGTGAATATCAGTTGGTTGAAAATCTACCTGTGAACCAAAATATAAAACCAGACTTAATGAAATAGAAAATGGAATTGCCTGAAAAGCTAAAGCACAGGATGCTGATGCTTAACATTCTTTCATTGTCCCATACTGTATAAGAGCTTTATTCAAGCCATTTCAAATTAGTTACCTGAAATGAGAAAAAGGGGTGTGTGGGGTTTGATAGATATCAATTTTGTGACTATTCTTTGAGAGGTGTTTCTGTGTGATTTCTTTATTCCATGCCTATCTTCTAGTGGAGTGCAAACAAATCAATTTTACAAAAGATATTTTAACTTTAAAGTGCCTGTATATAGCAACAACATTTGGAATGTGTATAGTATATAACAAATGTATTTAGCATGAGGAAATTATTCCAATAATTAGCATGGTGGGAGTAAGGCAAATAGGTTGCAAGATTGCCTATAGATAGCTACTGAGGGCCACATGTAGAGAACGTGTGGCCTTCTAAATGTTACTCCTATACCATCAGCCCCAGCAAGCATGACCAAGTCTCATGGGCAACCAAAAAGGTTTGAAGGGGCGATGTTACCCTACCCTACCCTTCCATTACATAAACTACATGGTTCAAAGCACATTGTTATAACTGTTTAGCAAAAGCAGCTGAGCCAGTCAATTTGGATCAGGATCATCATGCACACAAAAATAAGATATACCCACTTTTATTAATGCAATATTTTCCCAGTTATAATTCTGTTAAATTAACAAATGTAGCACCTGCATTTTAGAAATAAAGTTTGATACAACTTTAACTGCCATGGCTCAGTGCTATGGAATTCTGGGAACTGTAATTTGTTTTGGCACCAGAGCTCTCTGACAAAGAAGGCTAAATGTCTCACAAAATTCCCAGATGCTATAGCATTGAGCAATAGCAGCTAAAATGGTGTCAAATGGGAGCATTTCTGCAGTGTGAATGCAGCCAGGAAGAGTTTTTCTGGGTGCATCCCAGTATATCTAATCTGTAATAGAGAACCAAATCAGTGTGCCTCCAAAATTCAAGAACAATCTTGACAGTATTTTTGAAATGTCTTTGAATTAAGTATTTTTGAAATATTTTTTGAAATTAGAACTTTGTATACTGAACAAGATGAAATGAAGCACAATATTCTGTGGAATGGAAACTGTTTGAACTGATGGTTTTCTGGAGAAAGTGTCTACTTCTTTAAACATTCAGACATTTATTATGTGTGAAAGAAAGAAAGGAAAACATAAATATCTGAAGAAATAGAAAAGAGCTCTTCAGCCAGGTATTTCTGGTTATTGGTCTCCACTTTAAAATAATTGGATTTCAGCAGAACATGCGGGGGTTCAGCCTTATGTAACAACAACAAAAAAAGATCATCATCAAGAAGAAAATCGTATATCTGAAGTACTGTAGAGATTTATATTTTTTTTCTAATGACTACTCCATCGAGAGCCCAAACCTAAAAAAAAAATAATTTCAGATGAACACAACTTCAAGTAAACTTAATAGAATGGAGTACTGCAAGGCACTGCTTATCTTAAAGGATAACATTCAGTTCAGCTTTGAAGTTAAGCCTACATTCATTCACAGACAGGAGTTGCTTAGTTGCTTTTTAGCTATCACAGGAACACTAGAAAAACAGGAAGCCTGACTTGCAATTCCTGCATTACCTCTTGTTATTATGATTGAAGCCTAGTATTAATGGGAGGCTGATCTGTAATTATACTGTGTTACTACATTAGTTGTGGATTATGGTTGATACAATGTACCATGTGATCTATAGATGACTGAGAAGAGCTGACTTTTTCCCAAACCACACATTTTGAGCTGCTTTCAGTGGTGAAAGTGATGCCTCTTTTGCTGAGGCATCGAGAACACAGGGATCATAGAATCGTAAAGTTGAAAGAGACCGCAAGGGCCATCCAGTCCAACACCTGCCATGCAGGAACTCTCAATCAAAGCATCCCAGACAGATGGCCATCCAGCCTCTGCTTAAAGACCTCTAAGGAAGGAGACTACATCACTCTATGAGGGAGTGTGTTCCACTGTTGAACAGCCCTTACTGTCAGGAAGTTCTTCCTAATGTTGAGGTGGAATCCCTTTTCCTTTAGCTTGCATCCATTGCTCTGGGTCCTAGTCTCTGGAACAGCAGAAAACAAGCCTGCTCCCTCCTCAATATGGCATCCCTTCAAATATTTAAACAGGGTTGTCATATCACCTCTTAACCTTCTCTTCTCCAGGCCAAACATCCCCAGATCCCTGAGTCTTTCCTCATAGGACATGGTTTCCAGAACCTTCACCATTTTAGTCACCCTCCTTTGGACACACTCCAGTTTCTCAATGTTCTTTTTGAATTGTGGTGCCCAGAACTGGATACAATATTCCAGTGGGGCCTGACCAAAGCAGAATACAGTGGCACTATTGCTTCCCTTGATCTAGACACTAGACACTATTGATGCAGCCTAAAATCTCATTGGCCTTTTCAGCTGGCGCATCGCACTGTTGACTCATGTTCAGCTTGTGGTCTACTTGGACTCCTAGATCCTTTTCACACATAGTCTCGTTCAGCCAGGTGTCCCACATCCTATATCTGTGCATTTCATTTTTCTGCCTGAAGTGCAGTACCTTACATTTCTCCGTGTTCAATTTCATTTTGTTAGCTTTGGCCCAACTTTCTAGTCTATTCAGGTCATTTTGAATTTTGATCCTGTCCTCTGGGGTATTAGCTACTCCTCCTAATTTGGTGTCATCTGCAAATTTGATAACTATGCCCTCAATTCTGTCATTCCAATCATTGATAAAGATGTTGAATAGTACTGGGCCCATGACAGAACTCTGTGGGACCCCACTGGTCACTTCTCTCCAGGATGAAAAGGAGCCATTGTTGAATACCCTTTGAGTTCGGCCAGTTAACCAACTGCAAATCCATGTAACAGTTACCTTGTCTAACCCACATTTTACAAGCTTGTTTGCAAGGATATCATGGAGAACCTTGTCAAAGGCCTTACTGAAATCAAGGTATACTTTACCCACAGCATTCCCTTCATCTACTAAGCTGGTAATTTTATCAAAAAATGAGATTAGATTTGTCTGGCATGACTTGTTTCTCTGAAACCAATGTTGACTTTTTGTGATTATGGCATTGCCCTCTAGATGTTCACAGACTCTCTGTTTAATGATCTGCTCTAGAATCTTTCCTGGTATTGATATCAGACTAACTGGATGATAATTGTTGGGATCCTCTTTTTTTTCCCTCCCTCTTTGAACATGGGAACAACATTTGTCCTCCTCCAATCTGCTGGGATCTTAGTTTAACTTTTTACTGACAGTGCTGACTGAAAGCAGGGGTAAGGGGAAATTGGGAAGTATTAACCACATGTAGAGATGTCTGAAATTAAAATAGACCACAACCTTTTTTAATGGCTGTTTTGTATAGTCTTGGCATGAGCATTAATCAATAATCGGTAAAGGCCATGCAACTTTTCCCCTCTCCCTTTTCATATTCAGTATGATTTCCCCTATGCCACCTTTTTTGACCCACAGAAAAGTATGGTCAAGCAAGTCTTATTTATTTTTAG
This sequence comes from Sceloporus undulatus, assembly GCF_019175285.1. NCBI lineage: Eukaryota > Metazoa > Chordata > Lepidosauria > Squamata > Phrynosomatidae > Sceloporus > Sceloporus undulatus. Next base: position 227,783,538 of record NC_056525.1, read on the forward strand.
TATGAATCCATTTCCTTTGAATCTGCACCATTACCATCCCTCTGATGCCTTGTGCTTGCAAGACGTACTGGCTTAAGATGAAGGATCTTACAGAGAGGGGTTGTTTATGTAAGATCCTTCAGCTTAAGCCAGTACATCTTGCAAGCCCAAGGCACCAGAGCGATAGTAATGGTGCCGAGTCAAAGGAAATGTACAGATAAGTATATGGTTAATTGAGAATATAAAAACCAAGCGGAAAGCAGTAGCTTCCATATTAATAGGGTACTGAATCTGCTCTGGGTTTTAGTCTGAACATTAAATTAAATTAAAGGTTCTGAATACTGTCCACAGTATATGTTCAGCAAAAATCCAGTACAGATTCACTATTTCACTGAAATGGAAGCCAGTAGCCACCAATGTGAATATTTCTATTGGTGATGTAGCCCATGGTACCCTAATAGATCCACTATCCCCTATCCTAGCTGCAGCAAGGGCATGTTTTTAAAATGACCAATTTGAGGGTGGTGTGGAGAATGCTCAGATAGAGCTGCCCAAAGGTAGCCAGACCAGGATTGCATGGATTTTTTTGTGTTAGAATAATTGGACTTATTTTAATGATAATCACATTAGTGTCTTTTGGGTCAAGGTAAAGATGGAAATAATGTTAACAATTATTTGTTTCCTGGCTGAAAAATGAGTTTCCAAGGTCATCTGCTTCATCTCCAACTTCACCTGTTTAATCCCATATAAAATCATCTGTTCCTCATCTGTCATGTCTATTGGTAGATCAGATAAACAAAAACCATTTTGATAGCTTTTAAAGTGTATCTTTAAACAGTAAAATTATTTTGCTGTAATTTATCCACTCAACCAGTAGTTATCATTGTTTCACACTTAAACTTGACTATCTAGCTTTAACATCATTGTATTTTCCAGAAATTAAATCTCACATAATCAAAGGTTAATACACAGATCCCTTACTCTCCATATGGCAAGAAGATGGACTTGCATTTATATCTGTAAGTAAACAATCAGTTCTTTTTCTCTGATCCCTAATTTACCATTTTAAGCTTTGGGCACAAACTGTGTCCTGTCTTGGAGGCTAGCAGGGACAAAGCTCTAAGTAAGATTGTAAGCCTGAGGGCAGGGAACCGTCTGACTAAAAAATTGATGTACAGCGCTGTGTAAACTTACAGCGCTTTATAAATAAAGGTTAATAATAATAATAATAAAGTCTGTTAGAAATAAGATGGTATTAGGCCCATTTGTGCACAGAAGCATACCAACCAGTTACAGTTCTCAGAGATCAGGCAATCCAAGTCAGTAGGTTACAACAAGAAAGCCAAGGCATCAGACAAAGGGAGTGTCTGATAGGTTAGCGTGGTCAATTGACAATGTAAGATCCATGTTTTTTCAGAAAACGCTGCTGCCCGACTCCCCGGGCAAGCAGTGTTGCCGCCGGGGCCAGGTGCCACGGAGGTCTGGCTCGCCCCAGCATGCATTGCTGGGGTGCGCTGGCCTCTGATTGGCCGGCCGAGGGGGGAAAGGGAGGGACTTCTGCCTCCTGAGCGACACTCTAGAAGGTGGATAGTCTCTCTCTATGGTCGCCCCGGTCCTCCAGGGCAGCCGATTGGCTGGCTGCTCCTGGGGGCAGGGTGACTCCCCTCTCGGCCCCCACCTTTGGAAAAGGCCTATAAAAAGGCCATGCAGCGTCCTTCTCGGCACCATTTCTGCTCAGCTCTCCCACCCGCTCTCCCTAGGGTGCGTGGTTTGCTGTCCCAACTTTTGAGGCAGCAGCAGAGGTTCTGGATCTGGTAGGCATGGTCTATAAGGTTGCATAGCACCATATCGGGAGTCCCTATGGGACACGGGATCGATAAGGACATACGTTGTGGTCATTGCGGGGGCCATAATGTGACACTGCTTCCCGGTGACTAGGGGCTTTAGTTAAATGCAATCTGTGGGTTGCATGGATACGAGAGGGTGGTAATCTAGCCCCTAGCTCATCCCGATGCCTTGCTTTATATGACATGCCATTTATCCTACAACGGCGGGTTGTAAGATGATCCAGAACTCATGCTTTTGGCCAACCCTATCTTTTTGCTGATGCTTGCGTTAATAAAGTTGTGGCCTTTCCTCCACATGCAGCTTTGTGTTTTATTGTGGCGGCACCCTCACAGGCAACATGAGCCAAGAATCAAGAGATGAGAGTGATACTTCCTCCTGAATGGTCAGTTGTTAGCAACAACCTCCTGTTGCTTGATTAATTAGCATTTTCTATGTAAATGCTCCAAACATTTCATCACCATCCCTCATCTGTTTTCCATTACGGCCAGTATTACTGAGTTCACATCTCTGATGCTTGGGAGTGTCCTGTTTCCCTGTCTGTCTCATAGTCTGCACAAGGCATGTCCCTCAGACTCAGAACATTGAACATCTGAACATTGGTTCAGGAAACAAAGCATGTCAAACTATAGTCTATTTAAAATTTATTTAAGAATGCTGTAAAGTCCAGGTTAATTAAAGTCCTTTTTTTTCTGACAGCACTTAAATTTTCTCAATTTCTACCTTTCACAGCTCGAATTGTCTGCACTATGTCTTCTTTAATCTAAATTGCATCTCTTAAAGGTTTTACTCATTTTTTTATTTGTAGAAGTTGCATACAGAAGTTATGTGTACCCAGTTAGTTGGCAAATGCCTTAATTTCATCTGTTCTGTGTAGGTATTACTTACAGAGAAATTTAAAAAGTTGGGTGGATGTCATTAAAGGGCTGCAATACAGTGGGGTGTGAGGCCACCCCTTCAGTTCCCTCTGTTCTTTCTGTGTCTTGGCAACACAAAGGTGCCCCAGAAGGCCCAGAACAGGAACACTGGAGATTATCACACTGTTTTTTATTCCCATGCTAGGCACAGGATGTAAACACACAGGGACAGATTCTATCATACAGTTCTTTCCCTGGGCAGTACTCATCCTGTACCCGATCTGGACTTCTCCTGGATCTTTTAAAGAATGGGAAACCATGTTCTTTAAAAGGTCCGGAAGAAGCTTGAATTGGGTATGGGATGAGTATTGCCTGGGGACGGGGCTATGTGATAGAATCCATCCATGTGCATTTACATCCCATGGCTAGTGCAGGAATAAAAGCTGGTGTAATAATCTCAACTGTAACCAGTGACTGCCATGCTCAGCATATTAAGCAGTGCTTCACAGTGTCATTTCAACCTCCATGTGCAGCTGTAACCAATAAAATTGTGTCCTTATTTTCTTCAGCTATGTGTTTATGTGTGTTTTGTTGTAAGCAGAGTGGAACTTTCCCCTGGGTCCACAAATGAAACTGTCAGATCTGTGACACCAGCATATTGATAGCTGGGGGACAAGCCTCCAGTCACCTTTACTCCATCAAGTCTCAGATACTAAATTAAGCAAGATGGAAGAATAACTTTGTAGTATCCAGGTAGTCTGGAATTGTAACACTTCGCTCGCTCTCTCTCTCTCTCTCTTTATTAAACATAAATACAATCACAAAAACATTATTTAGATACATCTAAAATACAAACAGTAATAACAAATAAAAGATAACTAAACACAACTGAAATATTAATCAAAATTAAATATACATTATTGACTCCCTCCCCAACTGATTGATATATACCACTATTACTGCACTTCCTTATATACAATAAGCACTTCTCTTTTTATACATTGCATTGATTTGCAAAATCTGGCATGCTGGAATGTGACAGGTGTATGTCTATGTGTCACTCACACAGCAATCAGCCATAGCCAGTTCCTGCTTGCTATTAAGAACACTGTTGTGTATGTCCTGGATGGGATACAGTTCTAGCCCACACTTTGCTGAAGCCAAGCATTTTGGCACAGGGGAGATGCCACAGCAACAGTGAGGGCAAAGATCCTAGTGACTGCCATGATGAAACAAACTCAGGGCTGAAATTTACCTTGCCAGTTCAATGAGCCAAGATTGGTGCCAAGTGTATGTGCTGTAATGAACTGAATATATTTATAGGGAAGGAAGCTTATTCTGGCCAGAGTGTTGCCATGACAAAATAGACCAAATCAGACTTTTCTTTCCTTGACTAACAGATTTTCTGTATTAGTCAAGACCTCTGACACTTCCTGACACAAATACACAGATGCTACCCCACACATTCCACAATGTGAACAGGAATGTGTCCCATTTCTGATTTGGTAGTCAGAGGGCATTTTACGGGGAGCAGCATTTCATTTTACGTTAAAAACAAACCAACAAAACCCCAGCACTCTACTAGAAATAGTGTTCCTAGATCTAACAGCCTGGCTCATCTTCTCCAGCCCTCAAGGTGAGTTGGGAGAATCTCAGGGTGGACATTTCCTTCATGTGTCAGACCTGGTGTTTTTTTTTTTTTATTTGAATGACATACTCTGTGCAATTGTGGTTAATGTTTAATGTATCAGGGTTAATGGTGTCACCAGGGGCTGCCCCTGTAATGTTGTCCTTTAATTTCACCAGCAACAACCCCTTAAAACATCACATGGATTTATTCCTAGGTCCCAGGTTTTTGTCCCTATAATCTCAGGGTTTGGGATAGTCCTAACCTGGCAACCCCACTTACAAACCAGAGAAGAGAACAAAAATGAATACTGCTGAGAAGGAGCAAGGAACCAACCAATAGGATAGTAAAAATCCAAATATTTTAGCCTTCCAAAGTGCCTAGACATTATTCCACCTCCAAATTGCAATGCTTTTGATGTTTTTTAACTGAATTTTTCTATTCAATGTGTCTTTAATTGATGAGCTTTAACTGATGTTTAAACTGCATTGTATTATGGATATTTTATACTTTCAAGTTGTTTCCAATTTATCACAGGCTTCTCTTGTTGGGATTGTGTGTGTTGTTACATTCCTCTGTAGCTGTGAGATTGTGACTTGTCCAAGGTCACCCAGTGGTTTTCCATGACAAGTGCAGATTTGAATTGTGGTCTTCAGACTCCAAGTCTAATAAGTTTATCTCACAGGGCTTGTAGATCAGGACTGGAATGGAACAAAAGGGGGTGGGAAGGGCATGGGAAGAGGAAAGAGTGTATATTACTGCACGGGAGAATGCCACTGATGCTGCTGGAAGTCCCCAATCCGTTCCCCATCCGTCCCAGAGCAGTTGATTTTCAAGAATGCGTCTGAACAGTTCTTTAAAATCGGCTGCTGTGGAATGGCTGAGGAACAGATTCTGGACTTCTGGCGGCATCAGCGGCATTCTCCCATGCAATAATATGCATGATTTCCCCGTTCCGTTCCCTTTCCACCCCCTTTTGTTCCACTCCGGTCCCGTTCTACAAGCCCCATGCAAAAAGCTCCATACACTCAGATCACTACACTGCACTGGTTCTCATAATTACATTACTGGTATTATATGTATTATATTGTTAGGCACCTATATATGTGATTAATAAGTATTCATCTCTAGCTTCATTTACCTGGGAAGAATGGTCATTGAGTGCAGGTGGTCTTATTTCTGTATAATCATGAATAAGCATTGTGGATTTCACTTGATGTACTGTTGGATCATAACTTTTCTCCTTCTGTTTTAACTGTTGGGAGTACTGTGTGCTACTCATTATAAAATATAAAGCTGCTTGGGCAGAAACTAGTCAGATTCTACTTCACAAGAATGACTGGGAAGGAACAATTATTCTCTCAGTTCTGGTAACAAGCTGTCTGAGAGCTGATAACTGTGGCAATCTCTGAAAAAGTAGAAAGCTATATGGATATTATTATTTTTTGTTTATTAATATGTTAGTTACATTTATATCCCACTTTTCTGACAATGAGCTCCAGTTAGTATAAGGCTTTCCTTCTCTGATTTGTTTCTTCAAAAGCCTTGTGAGTGAAGTCAGACTGATAGAAAAGGAGTGGCCCAAGATCAACCAATTAGTTTTACAGATCATCCAGTGTGACTCTGTAACCAGTAGAGTCATACTGTATTTTTAAATTTTTTTTTATTATGGTATACTGTTGTGTGGCTCTCATTCATTCTTTACTGAGGGCTGCCTGCCTTCAAGTGACTTGTCAATTTATGGCAGTCTCATGAATTTTATTATATTTTCTGATGCAAGGAATATTGGTTGCTTAGCCAGTTTTTTCTCTGATATATAGTCTGGTATTCATTGGTAATCTCCCAGCCAATCACTACCCAGGGCTGGTCCTTCTTATCTTCCAAGATCAGATGGGATCTTGCAACTTTAGGGTATTTAGAACTTTACATAACACTCTCCCAATTCAAAAATAAAGCCATGTTAGTCTGTTGAATCAGTATGTACAGAGATCTTGTAGCAACTCTGAGACTATCAAAGAAAGAAGTTGGCAGCATGAGTTTTCATAGATTTCAGTCTACTTCCTCCAAAAGCATCTGAGAAAGTAGACTGAAGTCTATGAAAGTTCATGCTGCCAACTTTCTTCTTTCAATTTGTCTCAAAAGTGCTACAAGATCACTCTCCTAATTATAACTTTTGGTTCACTCACAACTTTCCAATAAACTATATTTACCACAAAGGGCCAAATTCAATGTGGTCCCCAGCCCCAGGCTTATGTTTGGTTTGTCAAAGAGCAACCATTGGGGAGGCATGTGGAATGGTTACTGTAAAATGGTGGCCATCTCATTTCCTTTCTGCTATAGCTATTACTTAGTGAACAAACAAACAAACAAACATACAAGTATAAGATGGTCATAGTCACAATTAACATCGTGTGTAAACATAAAATGAAATAAAATAATATCCTTATATCATTTGCTGCTTTCTAAGCTGTTAAAACATATTCATCCTTATCATACTCAGGTTGGTTAGTGGTGAGAAAAACCATCTAAAAATAGAATGCAAGGAAGTAATTCAGGGGATTAGAACCAGTGTGGTTTAGTGTTTTGAGCATCTGACTACAACTCTGGAAACCTAGGTTCAGTTCCCCACTCAGTCATGGGAAACCATTAGGTGACCTTGGGCAAATAGCATACTGTCAGGCCCTATACAGACCAGCAGAAAGTGCCAGCCTGTAGGTGGAGTCAGGGCAGAGCATCCTGATGATGCTTGTCCTTAATTCGCCCCCATGGTGCCATTTTGGTGTGCACTGTCATGACGTACCTCTGGTGCTGCGTCCAAATGATGCAGTGCTGAAGGGGTGCCATACAGCCATGCTACCATGGCTATGGAATCCTTTAGAGGGTGCAAAAAGGAGCCGCCTTTTGCGGCTCCTTTTTATGCTGTCCAGAGGCCAGATTGGGGCCACAGCATGAGGTTGCTGTGGGCCTTATCCGGCCAAGAAAGGGCAGCTGCAAGCCGCTCCTTGGGGGCAATCTGTATAGCCCCTCAATTACAGAAAATACCATGATATGTTCATTTATGTTTACATTAGGATCTTCATAAGCCAGAAACTACTTGAAAGCACACAATAACAAAGTCCAAGGTATCTTTTTATTATGTATTGTTGGAATACCTAGAAATACAGAATAAGGCAACGAGACTTTCTAGGATATACCACTACATCTAAATAAAACAATTTATGAGTCTCTATAGCAATCCATAGAATTATTTTTCAGAAACTGTGCAATATGTCAAATGAAAACAACATTAGGTGGTAACGAGCTGAAGAAGGCCTTTAGAGCATTTACTAATGCGTCATGCTGCTAAAGGGAGAAGAAATACAAGCTTCTTATAAATTACGCGAATGGAACTTTTCATTCTTCCAGAGTTCTGATACACTGGTTCACAATGAAGGCAGTCCTTTCAAAAGGACTATAACAACAAAAGCACTTACTGTCACAGTAGGTAAAGCTGTAGAATTGCCAAGAGAGGAAAAAAGAAATTAGCTTTCATTGTAATTGTTATTTTTGGTCATGTTGTTGCTCCCTGGGAGAAAGACCATGAAGTGAGCTAGGAGAAGACCATATATTTTGGTGTATTATGATGAACTCTGTGTTTATGAGTTTACAGTAGTGACTTCACTTGTTACTTTGAGATGACTAAATTGCTCCTGTTCCATTCATTTACTATTCCTTTTGTTCATTTTCTGCTATGTCTCCTAATGCTCTCTCCTTTTTTCCAATAAATACTAATGTAGAGAGGTCTTGTATCACCTTTGAGACTATCTGGAAAAAGGTAGTTGGCAATGTGAAAAATATATATTAAGAAATATGGAGTAAATATAAAAAAGAGTTTATGACTGAATATTCAGTAATAACAGCAATAATAATGGAATTTAAAAAAAACTTGAGAGAATTGTTAAAGGAGGAGTAAAAGAAGAGGAAAATAGAAAATTGGGTGGATTTAAGAGCAGAGAAAGAGAGTATAAAGGAAAAACTTTAATGCAGACTAAAAGTAAAAAAGGGATTATGGAAAAGAAGTGACTTTGATGGAATCTGGAAATAATTCATTGAGAAAGTATTGAGAAAAGAAGATAGAAGAGTACCTGCATGAAAGGAACTGAGATTTTGGATGGAATATAACGGTGAAAATGGGTGAAAGGGGAACACTGAGGTGGGATATAAAAGATTTTGACATAAGTTGTAATAGAATTAGAAAATATATATACAAAATTATGTTTTGTATAAAATTCATTATATGAACTTCAGTTTAAATAAATAAATCATAAAAAGTAGACTTTAGTTTATAAAAGCTCATGCTGCCAATTTCTTTCTTACAGTTACTCTCAAAACTGCTACATCTCTCTGCATACTGATTCTAACATGGCTATATCTTTGAGTTTTTCCAATAAATTAGATAAGCATTTTCCCCGAATGCTTAAGCATTAGTGCCTTCAGTTAATTTCTATAAAAACATGAGCAAAAGCAAATTCTGTCAGTTATGGAGCCTCACCTAGCTCTCCCAGAACCTTGGAAAGCCACATTCCCATTTTGAATTTAACACCCTAAAAAGAATCCCCTCTCCACATTTTAAAAACTTAGGCGGGTTACAGACCGCCCATTTGGGGCGGGCTGTACCCGCCTCCTCCCCAGTGTAATCGGGGCCTCAGCGGCCAGAATGGCAGCTGCTGAGGCCCCGATCCGCGCGTTTTCAGGCTGCGGAGAAGCGGCAAAACGCCACTTCCCCCGCAGCCGAAAAGGGGTGTCCCTGGGGCTTCAAGCCCCAAGGACACCCGCGGCGCGGGGAGGAGGAGAAAGGGGCCGCTTGGCCCCTTTCTCCTTTTGTCCACTGGGTGCAGCCGTGTGAAGGCTGCGCCCAGAGGACCAAACCAGGAAGGAGCTTTGAAATGGAGCTCCTTCCTGCTCCGCGCTAAGGGCGCACCATGCGCCCTGGCGCGGAGCAAGGACGTCACTTCCACGCTGCCCTGTATAAAGGCAGCGTGGCCATGACGTCCTCATGGCGGCGGCCGTGTGGAACAGCCGCCGCCATTTTGTGCACGCAGAGCACGCACTAGGGTTAGGGGGGTGCAGAAGCACCGCCCCTTTCTAACCCTAGTATGCGCTCCGCACGTACTAAAGTGCCCGTATGTAACGGGCCAAAAACAAGGTAATATATGTGGGAAAGAGAGGAGAATTTTACTGGAGGGGAGAAAGTTAAACCTCCCAGTCCATATAGCATGTTCCTGGCCTGATAAGGACCAGTATCCACAACACTACTATTACAAGGAAAAGACAAAGGCAATGTTAAATTGTATGTTTAATGCCATATGATCACAGTGCAGTACAGGCAGGTCTTAATTTACATCAGGATTACATTCCTGGACTCAAGATATCATCCTTTCCCCTTCTCCCCCTCTTCCTAGCTATTTACAAGCAGCCTTGTTTTCTCTCCCGCCCCCCACTTCCACACCTCTCCTCCTCCTCCTCCTCCTCCTCCTCCTCTTCTTTTTATTTAATCACATTCTGAAAAATCTGGATTTGCAATAATAATAATAATAATAATAATAATAATAATAATAATAATAATGGTGACATGCTAAGTAGGTCATAGGGCAGGAAAGCAGAATTAAGAGGGAATGAGGAAAAGAGTGTGTGAGGTCCATCAATGTCACAAAAAGCCCCCCTTGCATTATTGAAAAGAAGTGTAGTAACAAAAGCATCAAAAACAGTATATTTTCATTCTCTTTTGATAAAACAAATGTGACTAGACTGATGCAAGACTGAGTCTCACGTGATAAATTTCCTAAGAGACTCTGGTAAGAAGTGTGTTCTTCTGCTGTTTGTTCTCCAGCAAGCTTTGTTGGTGGAGAAAGCACATCAGGAGTGAGAGAGGAACAGCACAACTCCTGCTGTGTCTTCTAAAGCAGGTACAGAGGGTACAAAGGGGGGAAAGGAAGTACATTTATAAAATGCACAAGAAACACATATAAACCTTTAAGTGTGAACAACTGGATTGTTCATAGAGAAAATGATCCTAGCTTACCCCTTCCCTCCTACTGATGATTGTATGACTATATAGGGGGCATATTACTCAGACCAATTCTTGCATGGCACATAGTAATGCAAGGTTGAAAGTGTGTGTGTTTGAGATCCACTTGTCTTTTTATCCTGGTGTATCTGTATGTGCCTAGCCTCAAATTCCCATTGCTACGTGAGACCACCTGTGATGTGGAAACAATTGTATCTGCCATTTGTAATCAAAGTTCCAGACTTCAACGTATTGTTTTTAAAAGACTCCTCAATAGTTTCACAGAAATTATGTAGAGAGTAATATGAAAGGACTTAGGCAAGAAATATATTAGTAGCATCTTCCACACCATAACAATAATAAAAATCATAAATTGGAGGCATCAGTGAAAATACAATTGGCAATGAAATGGGAACAGGTCGTGCATAAAACAATTGTAGAAATAGAGAGATAGAACTAATGCTAAGTTATAGTGCTGCATGCTGAGTAAGTCTTTGTACCTTCAAAACAATTTCCAAACAGATTCAGGGTAAATCATTTTCTCCACTTACAAAGCAGTAGCAATTGCAAGTTGTTCTGTTTGTAAGGACTTACACTTTTGCAAAACTTGTTTAAGGAGAACACTTTGAGCCTGAACAGACAAGCCAAAATAAAGCTGCTTTGGGTCACTTTGGAGGTATGCTGTTTAAATGACACACGTATCTTAAGAGGTCAGAAGCTGTGCCAAAGCTGCAAACTAGTCCTTAGAACTGGAGTGTGGCTTTGGCATGGCTTCTGACCTTTTAGGACTCATGCAGCATTTAAACAGCATACCTCCAAAGTGACCCAAAGCAGCTTTCTGTCTGTTCAGGCCCTAAGAATCTTTTCCATTAGCTGGGAATAGTTAAAGATGATGAATCAATCTGGGATGGTCTATTTTGGTTTTGATTTCTATATATCTAAGCAATTATTCTGACTAGTTAATTGAATAAGGTTAATTGCATAAGGTAACAAGGTAAAGATTGATTCCCCACTGACAAGGCTGTCAAGTCGTGTCCAACCATAGGGGGTAGTGCTTGTCTCTGTTGCTTAGCTAAAGAGCCAGCATTGTCAGAGACTACTCTGTGATCATATGGCCAGCATGACTGCACAGAACACAGTTTACCTTCCCATCAAAGTGGTACCTATTTATCTACTTGCATTTGCATGCTTTCAAACTTCTAGATTGGCAGAAGCTGGGAGTAGTGATGGGAGGTCACCCCATCATGCGGCACTCAAACTGCCAACCTTCTGATCTTGCAATCAATCTAGTCAGCGTCTTAACCATTTGAGCCACTGCATCAAGCCACTGCATGGGTACTAGTCCCATATAGAGCAGATATACAGAAAGAAGTGAATAGCACATGAAGATAAGAATATTAAGCATGACCAGTCAAGTGCTATGGTTGCAGATGCACTCATGGGTGAAGGATTAGGGCAAAATCTAAGGAACTTCCAAGGGGTATAAAAGGGCCACTCCAAGACTTAGAGTACCACTTCTGAATAATTATGGATGAGAATATGGCTTCAGTTCATTTTTAAATCGGAACTTACCAATACTCACACTTTCAAATTTGAAAGGATCTGAAAGTGAAAATTTTATTTATCTTCTAAATGTGTGTTAGAATTCTGCAGACTAGATAGGCCTTTGGTCTAAACAATGCTTCTTATATCCTCATATAACAATTGTTCACAAGACACAACATCTCCTTCCAGCCAACTGCATTTATGATGCCTATTTGTGTGTGAGGTAGTAGCCCAAATGTTTCCCTTTAATAACATGTCATGTGGTATGTCACAAATAACTTATTTTAAATTCCAGTTTCCCTGAATATGTATATATTTATTTTTTTAGAGTATATGTACCCCACCTGTCAGCCAAAAAGGCTCCAAGAGTAGATTACAAATGGCTAATTTGACAGTTCCTTGCCCTCAGGTTTACAATCTAAGTAAGATATGAAAAATGAGGGAAAGGGAATGACAATGGGGGAGAGGATTAAACCTAGCAGATAGTGTATATTATTTATTCTGCTGCTGGGGCTGAGAGAAGTGGGGCTCTGCCTACCTATTCGTCTCTCTGTCCAAAGCCAGATCAATGGCCTTTGGAATGGGCAGGAGAGTCTATATCATGGTGCAGAGAAGGTTCTTCCTATACTTTAGGAATTAAGTAAGTAAGGAATGCCATAAAACAGTAAATTTGTCTTTCTGAACAAGCTGGCCAATTACATCTCCCATCTTTAGCTATTGGTTCAAAAATAACAACATTCAAAAACAGAGTTCCAAAACAGCTATTCTCCAGGCCTTTATTTTCTTGACTGCACTACATTTCTTCTAAGAACATAATTGCTTCTTCATACACACAGTCTGGGAGTCTATGTGACTTCTTTCTGTTTTGTTTTAATGATTCAGAGTCCTTTGGAAAGTCTCATTTACACATTTTCTTATTCTTTGTGAATGGCCAGAAGGAAAACAACAGTTCCATACAGCTTTTTGGTAACAACCCATTACCTCAGATAACAACATACAAGATGACCATGCCCACTGGTTCAGAAACAAAGTAAAACAACGTAGCCGCATCTAACTAGATTAAATCGATGTTCCATTGAAGGGAATGCAAATATGTCTTATTTTCACCAGCTGGAGAGGATCTGGCACATAGTTTTATGTGAACGCACCTAAGCATTCCTACAAATTAAAAGCTTCAGGCCAAACATTTCCAGTGCATCCCCATTAAATCCTTGTATCATGCATAAAAGTAATATTGCTTCTGAAAAGAGATTATGAGGTGAAAGATATGTGATATGGCAGCTGATTTTACAGTTTTATCATTCTCTTTCCTCTTTTTGCATTAGCATTTTATTCACACTCCGTACAAGAGATCTAAATGTCATGCTTTGATTGGGATTAATTTAGCATGTTGGGGGTTTATCAAGAGTTCTGTAACCCTATTGGCACTTACATCTGAGGTACATTAATGATGGTGAAAGTGATATTTTTCACTTATTTTTGTTTTTGCTCAGATAGACGGCACTTATCAAAACCTAATTTAGACATGTCAAAATGCAAAGACTGTTGAATGCTTTTATAAGACTGGTGAGATATAAGCACTACACTTTACAAATCAACCTTGCACAATTGTGGCCCATACAACTCAGATCAAGCTCCTGCTATGCACTGTGGGCTACAAAGTGTCCCAAAGATTTTGTTAGTATTACAGTCAGCTCTCCTTATCCACAGATTTTTTTATTCCTTGAATAGGTGCAATTTAGGCTAGCAATCTGATTTTCATAAACCCTGCTAATAGAGTTTACCAGGAATGTACTTTGGAGTGATATAAGATGGGCAGCATGGCACACATCTCTGCCATCCCTGCTGTGTCTCAGCACCTCACTCTGCTTAATGATAGTGGTGAATCTGACTCACAGGTAATTAGCATTGCAAATAGAAAATTTATGGAGTTCTGTCTTGAATGTGTGGTGAGTGAGTTATGGACAGTCTGGTGGCATAATAGTTTGTGCAGACGGGCAACAGATATTTTAGGTAAGGAGTTAGGAAGAATATCTTGACAGTAATTAATATTTGACAGATTCCCTTAGAAGGTATTGGGATATCCTCTGTTGGAGGGTTTTAAACAGATGTTGGATGCCCAGATCTCACAGGTACTTTAGCAGTAGATTCCTGCGTTGGCAGACAGCTGGACAAGATGTCTATTCAGGGTCCCTTTCTGTATTTGTGATTTTATTTTATTCTGTGGTTCAGACTAAAGGATGGTATACACTGGCGTTGAAATGCCTCAACTATTTGCTTGCAGCCTTGCTGCAGCAACCAAATGGTGAGGCACCACTGTGCTGCAAAAAAAAAGGAGCCACCTAGAGCGGCTTCTTTTTTGTGACATCATAAGAGTTGCGTCACAGCCCTCATGAGACGTTTGGGCGGTGCCACTCAATTGGTTGGTGCCTGGTCCTGAACCCTACTATCACCACCAGGACACCTAAGTCTCCCCTATCTTGAAGTGCAAAATGTGGAATATTGCAAAGTC
>NC_056525.1:227797958-227842045 GCF_019175285.1 Sceloporus undulatus
CAAAACTGACCACATGAGTGGCTGAGACAGTAACATCTATGCTTTCTTCTTCTTCTTCTTCTTCTTCTTTGCTTAATTGGAATAACCACATAGTTACATACATAACAAACAAAATATTAACTCCTATTCCATTATTTTATACATTACTCTTACCTTCCCATAGTATTGATGCTCCTTTCCATTTTCTTCATATTGTTGTAAAGTTCTGTCATTTTTAGACATTGAAATCATATCAAAAGTGGCTAGTTCATTCAATTTCAAACTTCATTCTTCTATTGTTGGGACAGTACTGGATTTCCAATATTTAGCAAATGTCAGTCGGGCAGCAGTAATCATATATAACAAAACACTTAGTTCGCCTTAGACCAAATTATCAGGTATTGCATCAGTAATATTTAACAAAAATAATTCAGGAATCAAAGGGATACTTCCCAGAAGATAATTGATCACCAATTTGCAGACATTAATCCTCTTTTGCATTAGCCTGCCAGGCTGAGGCCAGCCATCAACACAGAACAATACACATGTGTGGTGGCTGGGTTCCCAACCACCTGAAGACTTCTCCTGAACTACAAAGGGTTAATCTGGGAGGAGGTACATGCTAATGAGAGATGACATCACATGCTAATGAGCAGCTACATCATAGCTGACGTAAGGCTCACTTGGCCAATCAACAGTGCCAGAGCGGCAGTTTCAAAAGATTCCAAGAGAGGGCTTTAAATACCCCTGTAGGACCATGTGTCCTTTGTTCTCCATCTTGGCTGGTTTGGAGAAACCAGAGGTCTGTCCTCTGAGAGCCGGAGGACTGGCTCTGGCATGCAGGTAGAGTTGGCAAGGAGCCAACTCCCTGATTCCAAGAACTCCACAAGGACTGCAAATCCCATCATTGTTTGAGTAGCTTAGGAACAGTGTTAGTCAGTACGTCTAGGTTTTGGTTATGTTTATCTAATAGCTTGCCTGAAATGAATATCTTTGTAACTGTGTTTTTCTGACCTGCCAGGCAAGGCGGCCTAGCATGAGTGATACCTTCCTATTCTATACTCTTTCTTTAAAATAAACTTCTTTCTTTTAAAAGCATCTGCTATCTCTTTGGGCTCCTGTACACGTGCCTTATCTCGGTTACTGATTGCTGTGGGTTAGCAAGAAAGGAAACTAGATCTCTCTCTCAAGCAAGTCTCAGTGTGTGCTTGGGAAATATAGTTTATTGTGCTTGGGAAATATAGTTCATTGATAATTCACTGAGTGGTGGCAGCGGAAGATTAGTTCTTTTTAAGGGATCTCCCTGAGAGTAATGGCCACGCACAGGGCTTTGCTCTCAAGGAATCATCACAACATGTAAATCACTCCTGTATTCCCAGGCTCACAGAGTATATATACACCCAATTTTTCTAGGCAAAGTATTCTCTGAAGATGCCAGCCACAGATGCTGGCAAAACATCAGAAAGAAACATGGCCACATGGCCCAAAAAACCCACAAAATACTATGGATGGCGGCCATGAAAGCCTTCAACTGTCTCTTTACTTTCTATACCATCTCTAAGTGTATCCCTTTTCCACTCTTCTCTGATTTGCCAATATTTAAACCAATTAATCTGGGGGTCCATCTGCATTCTTCTCTTGTCTTTAATTCCTCCATTTCTCCCATCTTTTTAAAGATATCATCATAACTTAACTCTTTATTGGTTATATTTTTCCCTCTCTTATGAAATGCCTCCAACAATGATGTCCATCTGGGTAAATGCCTGTACAGTTGTTTCTTATATTTATTCCGAATAGCCAATAGGGCGTTTCTAATAGAATGCTGTTTGAACTCTTTAATTCTTTTATCAGTCCCATAACAAATATATGTGTGCCATCCTAGATCTAACCCATAATTTTCTAGCTACATCATTTTATTGTCCTCTAATGAAATCCAGTCTTTGATCCAAGTTAAAGCACATGCATTATGGTACATCTCTAAGTTAGGTAGTCCCAGTCCACCTCTATCTTTACTGTCCTGCATCACCTTTAGTTTTATTCTGGGTCTCCTTCCTTGCCACAAAAACTTAGAAATAGTGTTTTTATTTGTTATAACTGGCAAAGTTTGAAACAAAAACAACATTCTCGGCAGGACATTCATCTGAATAGTAGCAATTTTCCCTAATAATGATGTCTGTTGTTTGCCCCACCTTTTTAAAATTGGATTTGATAGTTTCCCATACTGGTATATAATTATTCTTAAAGAGTTCTGAATTGTCTTTTGTCAGATTTATGCCTAAATATTTGGTTTTAGTTATCAATTGAAATTCTATAATGGATTTCATTTCTTCCTCTTCTTTTGTTGTCAAATTTTTAATTAACAAGCCACTTTTTTATTTACTCTAAATCCTGCTAGGTTACCAAAATTACCTAGAACCTCCTCTAATCTTTTGATAGTTTTCTTTGGGTTTTCCAAAATGTTTTCTGATGGGTCAGGGTACATAAACTTTGTTTCATGCACAATACTATTGAACATATTGTGTATAAAATCACCTTCAGACTATGTGTATAAGGTGAATATGAAACATAAATCAATTTCATGTTTAGACTTGAGTTCCGGTCCAACGTTATGTATATGCAAGCATTCCAGAATTGAAAACACTTCTGGTCCCAAGCATTTTGGATAAAGAAGATGGAACCTGTAGCGATGCTGATGTGTAAACTATCATATCAGCATCACATAGCATTATACTTACTCCAGACTGCAAGAAGAAATCTATCTGTCTGTTAACACCACTATTTGCAATCAGGTGTCTTTTAAAAATGATATTGCATGCCTTCAATTCACATCTCTTTGTATCCAGGGAATATTTATGAGCCTATGCTCATATGCCATTATTTCTGGTGTGTGTATGTGTGTGTGCTTTCAAGTTGCCTGTTGACTTATGGTGACCTCATTAATTCATAGGGTGTTCTTCGGCAAGGGATTACTGTCATTTAAACCCTCTGAAATACAGCTTACAGAAGCTGGTAATCATTGGTGCTCTCCCACTAAGTACTAACCAGGGCTGCCCCTGTTTAGTTTCTAAGATCATATTGGATATGGTGCCTTTAGAGCAGTAGTCCCCAAACTGTGATCTTTAAGGGATTTTGTACTTCAGCTCCCAGAATCCCACACTACTGACCAACATGGCTGAGGTTTTTGGGAGCTGAAGTCCAAAATCTCTTAAAGAGCATGGTTTGGGGACCACTGCTTTAGAGTACGTAGTGTGTATGTGTGCATGAGCACCTCTAGATCACCTGTTGATTTATGGCAACCCCATTAATTTCATAAAATTTTCTTAGGCAAGGGCTACTCAGAGGTGGTTTTTTCCAGTTCCATCCTCTGAAATACACCCCAAATCATCTAGTATTCATTGGCACTCTTCCATCCAAGTACTAACTAAGGATGACCCTATTTAGTTTCCAAGATCAGATGGGCTCTGGTGCATCTAGGATATTTAGACCCCGTCCCTTTCTTTTTGTTACTGTTCTATAAGCAGTAAGGAATAACTAAAAGAGACAATGGAAAACAGTGTAAATAATGTTATAGCCACTCTCCCCTTCCCCCCCAATAAGCAGCAGAGGCAGTGGGGGGGGGGCTTTCTTCAGTTTGACAGTTTCTGGGATGAGGGAAACAATATGGAACTGTGTAGATGGAGTGTTATACTTTGCCTGCTTAATGTAGGATCTTAGCCCTTTTCACATGCCATCTTGTTATGCAACACATAAATAAAAGACTTTCAGAAATGTCACCAAACTCCAGTTCCCTGAACCAATACTAACTAAAGTCGCCACATAAGGTGAAGTGCCAGCACAATCCTTCTCCTATTATATCTCAGATGGTGGAAGTTTTATTTCTAAGTACTACTTTCAGAAACAGAAGGAATGTCTTTATTATGATGATAATCCCAAATGACAAATACAAGGCACCTACTGGACTGGGCACATCTTCCCATGAACAACTCATATTGCATAACACCTGATTTTGCTGGGTTTTTTCTGCTTATGTGCACTATGAACTGCAGTGTAGCATCAGGTCTGACCTTAAATCCTTAAGAGCAGAACAACATACCACTAAAGAGGGCCAAAACGGTCTGGGACAAGCTGGCTGAGAGAGAAACAGACAACTACCTGGTCTAGCTCCAGCTTTTTTATTTGTTACTTGTCTTACAAACAATTGTAAGATGAACATCAGTTCAAAATATTTGAACCATTTCTGCATGTAGGTAAGAGAATTAATGAACAATGAAAAGAAACCAGATATGACATCTTTTGGCAGAAAAGCAGGCCATAACTTTTTATAATTTACCTACATCAAGACAGGAAATATTGGCAAGGTCCCTCTGCTCAACAACAGGTATGTTGTCAGCAGTGCACAGCCTATAGTTTCATGAGTAAATATTGGAAGTTAGAAAGCAACAGCTGCAGACTGCATGAGCACACTTTCATTCAATGGGGTGCTGGTGATGATTTCTAGTACCAAGATGTGGCCCAAATCCTTGAGGTCCATTAAGCGGGCACTGTTTGTGTGAATGAGGGCACTCCCTCCTTTTTTGATAAAGGAAACCGTCAAACACTACAATACAACAGTTGTGACATAGACAGCAAACCTTAATGGACAAACTAGATGTTTTGGATTACAAATCTTCCCCATTCCAGACACAATGGCCAGTGTGCCATGAAGTTGCATTTCTAGTCTTAAAATATTTGGAGGGCACACAGCTGGTCTATCCTGTTCAAGTATAATACTGGAATAGAATTTTAATTGGTTATCCATATAATGACTCCTTCTCTTGAAAAAAGGAAAGGGGGTGGGGAGAGAGTTTGTTTAAGGAAAGACTACTTTGAGGTCTGAGGTCATGCTTTTCTTAAGCTTACCAGAATATTTGAGCTGTTGTTTTTTGTCCACAATGGTGAGCTTCAGTGAAAGCAGGTCAATATAATGTCATCCTAAAAGTGAAGGTTTTAAATGGAAGACATTTGCTACACTGGCAGCTCTATATCCAGCAATTCTTTTGGGAATACTTAATTAAATCATAATTACAAAAAATATCCTTGTCAGGCTCTACAGGACTATAGGGAAAGCAAAAGACATGTAGAGGAGAATCTCATTATCAGAGATCTTTTCTCTGCAAATTAAAATTGACTTTTTCCAAATAGACTAGATGAATGGAAAAGCTGGTGTCTTTATGAATTTACAAAGTAGTCCAAAGATACCATAAAAAAGAAAAAGAAAAGAAAGAAAGAGGAAGATACAGGAATATTTTTAATTAAAATACAAAATAGGTGCTTGATTAGGAGATAAAACCCCAGGCTGAGAGGTGACCCAAAAATGAGCTCTAAAAGTATGGAAAACAACCCCTCCTTTCCCATCTTCTCTTTATGCTTGTGGAAGGATAATGTTCTTCTGTTTCCTAAGCAGGATACAGTTAAGCTGCATTAATGCTTTGACCTGATGTAATGACAGCTGAGATGAAAACAGTGTGACTAGCATAATGCCATTATCATCACTCACTATGGACAAACCTTTAATCCTGCTAGCTGCAGCTCTAGCTCTATGCAGAGAATCAAACAGTTTAGGAATGTGTAAGGAGGAATGCAATCACCCCTGCTAGTCTCACCTCTGGGCTTTACATGTTTATTGAAGTTGATATGCAAGGGCTTACAAACACATATACTCTAATAAATGTAGGCCATGGATTCAGAGCCTATGTCCACAAGCTGCTGTGAACAAGTTCAGATCAATGCATAAAAACAGACAAACACCTGAAAATGCAAAGCCAGATGACATAGCCCTCTCTAAACATTTATTTATTTATTTTACATGGCAAAGAACTTCTATTAAAGCAGTGGTGGTTTCTCAGAGCCACATGCTCTAAAAGACTATGAACCAAACTAGATAAGAGGATGATCATAAAAGTAACAATGGTATATTGACTGAGCTCTTAAAACTTAATTTGAATCTCAAAACCATTTACAATGTTGAATTAAGGTTGTCATTTTTTATTAACAAATTCTTTATCATTCCCAGTCATTGTAAATGGAGTAAAAATGGAGACTGAAGTTCTACAGCCTTCTTATTCTGTGCTTAGAGATTCAAACAGTCTGTGAAACTGCTCTCTATATGTTTTATTTGTCAGGGAGAGCACATCTGCAAAGGCATAATCAAAAATGAAATATCTCATCAACATATATACATATACAACAAAATATTAGGCTTTTTTCCAGAGGTGTGGCGTGCATGCAGTGAATTTTGTGCTGTGATAGACAGCAGCGTAGAAGCTATCGCAAGATTGCAAAGATGAAGCCCAACACTCTTGGGTATTAGGTTAGCCATAGGAAAGGAAAACCATTGAGCTTAAAATCAGAAGTCCTTAACAATCACATTACACACTTTCACAATATGACCTAGGTCTACCTAGGTCATTAAGTGACACACAAAAGTCTTGTAAAGAGCAGTGCATTGGTTTTACTTGTTTGGGAGAAAAAGCTGTGCCAGGCACTCACTGTCTGCAGAACCTTACATGCTGAAGGTTTTAAAAATGGACAATTAACCAGAGTCGCACATGATAGAAGGACAAGTTGACTGTGCAACAAAAACAATCTTAGCAACAGAATAGCAACATAAAACAACAGAACTGTCCATACTCAATGCAAGCTGTTTCTCAAAGTAAAAGAAAGGAAAAAAGCAACATGGGACCTAAAACTCAACTCCTGACCAATCTAAGAGGATCTAGTTAAGGTTAAGGGATTATACACTAAAATACATACATGGATTTTCTCACCCTCCGATGTGAAGAGGAGTTTAGGATGGATGAAGAGCAGAAGTCTGGGAGGCAGGTCTCAGAGAGAGAGGGAAGCAGGTCTAAGAAGGAGAACATTTTTGTGTGTGTCTGTATTTAACTTCTTCCTAACTTGGGGGATGTCTCCTAAAGGTGAAGGGAACACCTCTGGGTGGAACAAAACATGACCTCAATGTTGTTCAACCCCCCCTCCCCCGCAAATACATGTTTGTAAAGGGTAGAGGCAAACGTGTCCTTCAGGTATTAATAATAGCTTTTTAAATCTGGACAGCTGAGTCAATGAAGTTGCATACACAAGACAGAAGCAATCATTATAAATATTTACCATCTTTCAAAATACAGATAGCTTGCTCACTGTCTCTGAAAACTTCAGGATACCCCACAGTGGTGGTGGGAAGGGGGATGTACCAGTGTGAGCCAGTTTAGGAGGTCTCCATTCAGTGGAAGCAAACAAGACAGTTAAGAACTGATTGCTCTCATCCATGGAAACATTTACTCATCAGCCAGAGGGGCAGGAATGAGGACATTTTCTGTTTGAACTTTTAGAATAAGGCTTGACTTTTTTTCAAAGGTGGACAAGGATCCATCAGCCCTATCTGTCCAGTATGTTTTCTTAACCATTTGTGCTGATTTTGGCAAGAGAGAATTGTCCTGCCCTATGCATCAAAGACTAATATTTATATTTATTGAGCATATTTATTTATTGGGGATGTGTGTGAAGGTGTAGACTGCGGGATCAGTGGCTATGAAAGCATTAAGACATGGGGAAAATGGGATGTTGCAAGATAACAGATGCTGTCTGCTTATTGTCACCATTGCTGCATGAATTTAACAAACGTTCTTGAAAAGATGCAACAAATAGCATACTGTATCAAGATATTTTCACTTTTGATGAGCAAGCCCAGCTCACTTTTGCAGCATCTGTTGTGTCAATGCAATGGTGAATGCTTTACAGAATGTAATGTTCACTGGACCTTTACAGAATGTAATGTTCACTGGACCTTTACAGAATGTAATGTTCACTAGACCTGTGAGGCAGCAAAAAAATTAAAGTTGAAAAGATTAGAAATTAAAATTACTTCTCTATTGTTAATTGGAACCAAAAGAAAACAAAGGTCTGACAGAGATGCTATCCTTGATGGATTTTGTTTTCAGACAAGGTCTTGGTGTCCTGCTACTAAGATAAACATGAGAATGGAATTTAGATATAGCCTTTTAGTATAAGATGAACAGTTGAGTACTAACTGTCTCTGCTCCTGTTCTCCTTATGTTTTTCCATATGTTATCAAGATTGATTTAAAAACATGTTCCAGAGACTCTGACATATGCAATTTTGTTTTCCATATTGAAAGTCTTGAGAAAAACCTATATAAAGTGAACAGTCTGTAAAGGAGGGGTATTTCTCTTTACTGATGCTTTTCTGTTGAAGAATATTGTGAAGGAAGCACCAGGATGCATTCCTAAAATAAACAAATTCATTTTATCTCCACTTGGTGTGTCTCATCTCCCAGTAAAGAAAGGACAGAGGCTTGAACTTTCTCAGAGGAAAAAAAACACTTCACCTTGCAAATGAAAGAGAAAAGCTCTTAGTCTAAACATGTGGACTTGTAGATCCCATGACTTTGTCTAACCAGGCCTAGATCCTTGCATCTTTTTTTACTCAATAAAGACGAAGCACCATGCTGATGCTAATATTAAATGCAATTCTAAAAGTCACCATGGCTGAGCTTCTTAGTAACAAATATATTCTAAAGCTTCATGTCTGTAGCTACATTGACAGCTCTACAGCTGCTTCAAATGCTATGTTTTCAGATGTATATCGGAATTGTTTTGTGGTTCCTTTTTGAGCGAACATAAAATGGAATGGGCTGGTGTGTGAAATACAAGAGGGCCTCAATTTACATAACTTTTATTTCAAATTTACAACATTTCTCTGGGAACACATACATAAATAAATATCTCACCTACAATGCATGGCTTTTCAGCACTCCTGTACAGTTGAGTAATGAAGGATAGCGAAGAGGAGGAGGTGAATTAGCATTCTGACATAAAGAAAAGCTGACTGGATTGGGTTTCATTTATTCACCACCCCTATTTGAGAGCAGGAGAGGTGGATAAAGAAACTACAATCTTGACAATGCAGGAAGGAAAAGTTTTCTTTTCCCATCTAGAAGGGTATGTGCCTGGTGGCACAAAGAGCCCTGGTGGAGCAGTGGTTAAATGCCTGTACTGCAGCCACTTGCTCACAAACCATAAGGTTGAGAGTTCAATGCCAGCGAAAGGGCTCAAGCTTGACTCAGGCTTGCATCCTTCTGAGGTTGCTAAAATGAATACTCATTTTGGGGGCAATTAGCTTACAGTTGTAAACCGCTTAGACACTGTCAGTTCAGTATGAAGCGGTATATAAATGAAGCTGTTTGTTTGAATGGGAGGAAGAAACTGGAATCTTGAAGGGAGGATTTTATCTGACTGTTCAGGTGAGGGTCAAGATGGAGAGAGAACAACAAGATGGAAAGAGGTAAGTTTTCTAAGCATGTGGCAGTAAAATAATGAAGAACCTTATGGCATCTTAAAGCTTGCTTATGATCAAAGGCTTAGTGGAAAGAGAAAAGTCAGTACAAGTTTTGTGGAATTTTTTTATTTTGCTTTTTTAACCTATCAGGTTAATATACAGATGTGCTGTCTCTTTCTACACCTCCTGCAGAGAATACTGGTGATGTGCTGCCTTGCCTAATGGTCTTTCTCTACATGGACATGCCTACTGGAGAAGGCACAGTAGATGAACATTGTTCCTACCAATTCATCTTTTTCTGTTTGCTCCTCTGCAAAGGAATTATCATCTAATGACAAGCCAGATCATCAAGCCAAGCCCCCTTGGGATCAACATTTTTTTTTCCTGACCCCTCTGGAGGGCATATCCTCATTTCCCTTGAAATGGTTTTCTCTGATGTTATATGCTTTAAACATCTTTAAATCTGTGGTGAATTGAGTAAAACTGATAACTTTGTGGCTACTACAGCTGTCCTGGAATGCATCCCTGCATCCCCAATGACTTTCTTTGGAATTAGCTCTTTGCTTTTATGTCCATCTCAATTTGCACTGCAAGACTAGAGCTGTAGCCACACTGCAGAATTGATGAAGTTTCACACCATTTTAGCCTTCATGGCCCATTTTATGGAATCCTGGGATTTGTAGTTTGTTGTGGCATCAAAGCTCTCTGACAATGAAGGCGAAATATCTCACAAAACTACAAATCCTGGAATTCCATAGCATCTTGCCGTGGCAGTTAAAGTGTTGTCAAACTCCATTATTTTTGCATTGCAGATGCAGCCCAGGAACACAAGCCCAACATAAACACTATAACTCTGTATCTTGCTACTTGCAATATTTCCACTCCCCCTCCTACACATTTTATATATTTTCCAGCAGTAAAATTATTATTAAAGTAATCTGGCTATTTAAAAGTAAACGCCAAACACCACAAGAAAAGTTTTCTTCTTCTTTGCTTCAAATGAACAAAAGCACTCAGTGACAACAACTTAAACATAACCATAAAATGGCAACCTTCATACTGACAAGACCAAATATGTGTGCGCTGTAGGGTACAAGTGATGTCTATCATTAAATGTAATTATCTATGTTTATGTTGTTTTGTTCTACAGTAAAGGAGTGCCATCGCCTTTCTCTCTTGAAAGAGACAGCTACAGGTGTTTTAAAATTGTTTAATTATTTAAGCTAATTATTGATTAGCCAAAATAACCCCAGGGAAAGCAGTTCAGAACACTGACTGTCTGTAAAATAGGGCAAAATAAAACAACAACAAAAGATGTCACATTATAGTCAATTTTAAAGGGACTATGTAAGTTATTAGTGATCAGCAAGCGTCATAATTCAATAACCTGCTTACCTTTCTTTCGCTCTCTGGTTATGGTAGGGTGGCAAGAAAGGCGGCGGGGGGTGGTGGTGGTTCTTCTGTTGTTCTGCATATTAACTTGATATAACTTGGTAACTTGCTTTTTCTGGCTCCTGAATGCAGGGTGATTAAGGTTTCTGAGTGCTACTGCAGCTGAATGTAAAAGAAGGAAGATGATTCCACAACCACTTCCAACCAGAGAGTCAGATGTACAGATTCAGCACAGTTTCTGAAAGTGTATATGGGTATACAAGATGCCCTTAGTCTCTTTTAAACTTTTAATGGCAGTGGGCATTTACAACAAGGGGACGCCCATCTCTGTGTGCATTCAGAGAAATGCCTGTACATTTTATCAGTTTTTCCAGAATCATTCAAAGACTGCATTCATGTGTTACAATAAACCAGTACAGTGTAGTTACCTTGCTTGTTAATAAACCAAGCCATGGTTTATTAATCAGCCACAAACCACAATCTAAACTCATTGTTTATTCTTGGTTTACAAGCTACAGTTGGCTTAAATCAAGTCTTGCCAAGACTCCTGAAATTGCATCCATGGCTTGCCCCTTACCATTTGTTTCCCTAGCTGCCTATCCTGGAAGAGGATCTTACAAAAAGGTAAAGAAAAATAAATCAGAAACAACAATATTGTTATGGGAACAATAAGATGAATCTATCATGGGGTTTTCTTTTCTTTGTTCTGAGGGTTGTTTGCTTTTGCCTTCTGCTGAGGCTGAGAGAGCATATCTTACTCAAGGTCTCCCAGTAATTTTCCATTATATGAGTGAAAGAGCTATTTAAACTAATAGAAACTGTAGCTGGTTCGCCATCAGCACCTATTTGCCATTTTGACTTGAGGATTCTGGCAGTTGTTGTCCAAAATGTGAATGTTTCATGTTCCCCTATCACTACAACAAAAATATGAAAATTCAATACACATCGCATCAGGAGAGGAAAAGAAATTGTCCTGCTGGATCACATAAAGCATCCATTTAGTCTTGCTTTTTGTTTCCAGGTGTTTCTGTGAGTAGCACAGCTTCTCTGTGAAACTCACAAGCAGTGTAGAAAGGAAACAGCTTCTCCTTATTTTTCAATGTATAGAAATTTTAATCCACATATTTTCTATTTGTCTGTGCTAAATTGCAGGTTCATGCATCATGATGCAGTGACCATGGTCCCTGCCACTAAACAGATGAATTCCTCAGCTCTTGTCAGCCTCGTGGCTAAACGTTAACAGCTGCCCAGAGCCATGGAAAAGGTTATTTCATGCTTAGTAGGCCCTGATAGATAGATTCATTTTAGCCTTGCAGTCCAAAGCTAGTAATGGACTGGAAGACCAAAAAATCCTGTTACCAATTAGCTTGTATTATTTTCACAACTGCTAGGATGAGAAATGGAGCATATCTGCACATTTCAACTTTCTGGGTTTGGTTCTACCCTATATAATTGCAGGGATCTGTTGGCCTTAACTCGAAGAGGTATATCCCAAGCCCAAGGGACCTTCTAGCCAAACGTGGAGATCTGGAATCTGAATACGATTCATTGTTTTGGTGCCTAATTTGACTTTTTCCATTAGGGTATTCTGGAACATATCTACTAAAGGTATGAAATGCTCCTGTGCTGTAGACCACCTGATACATCAATTACCGATCATAAAATTTATCTTGTAATTGTGATGTGTGCCACTTTGGGTATACCTGGAATTCCAGCTAGTTTAATTTCAGAACACATTTCTCTGTGAACCCACACATACAATCATATAGAAATAGATCACAGAGAAGCTGCTAGACTTCCCTTAGTAGTCAGTTCTTGGTAAGATTGATCACATCACAGTTATTAACTGTACTTTATTGTATAACATGTATATGAATGCCAAGTGCCAACTTCTGCCACCGAAACAATTTTGTAGATGTTTTCAGTGACACGGCTCTTGCTCTGATTGTCTAACTCACTCTGTGCAGATAGTTAATCTTGCCTATTAAAATATCTATAAACATACATATATCCCCAGAGAGCCACTCTAGGCGGCTTCCTAAATGATCCGCACTCCTTTTCCCAATTTCGCCCCTTTACAATTTAAATGCATGATACCACATCATGGAAGCAATTGTGTTTTATTACATTCTGAAGCATCCTGAGTCCTTACTGGCAAAGGGGTGCCATTTAAAAATATTGCTGGTTGTTTGTTTTTCATTTAAGAGCAGATCACATATCAAATCACATTCCTCTACTGAATGCTATTCTGTTTTTGTAAAATATGAAATTTCTCAATGTCTTATTGCTGCTTAATGGCTGTACCAAAGAACCAACATGGTGTAGTGGTTTGAGCATTGGACTGTGACTCAGGAGATCAGGGTTCAAATCCTGGCTTAGCCATGAAACCCACTGTTGGGTCTCTGGCAAGTCATACTCTGGCGGGTTACAGACCGCCATAAAGGACGTCCTTAGGGCATCCCATTTTGAAAAAGGGGCATCTCTTCCAGACGCCCCTTACCCTATCATGGACAGAGTCCGTGACAAATGGCGGCAGCCATTCCACATGGCCGCCACCATTTTGACATAGCGGACACTCTGCATCCGCACATTGCGCAGCAGAAGTGACACTGCGAGTGCACCCTTTGGCACTCGCAGCACCTCTTCTGGTCCCTGAGAAGGAGCGTGATTTCCGCGCTCCTTCTCTGCAGCGTCTGGGAGCCACGCCGTTTAAAGGCTGCGGTTCCCGGACGCTGCAAGCAGAGGCGGAGCCAGACTGCCGCTTCTTGGCGGTCTGTAACCTGCCTCTATTAGCCTCAGAGGATGACAATGGCAAACCTTCTCTTAAGAAATTTGCCAAGAAAAACCTATCATAAGCTGGAAAAGACCTAAAGATGCAGAACAACAAACAGAGACATGAGAGAAACTACAGACTGGGTCAGACAGAAAAATCAGCAGTAGCAGAACACGTTATAAACCATCCTGGGCATAAAATAATCTTTTCCTTTCTTTAAAGTGGCTCCTCCCTCCATAACTGTCATTTTTCGGCCTATGAGGGAGGTAATTAGTCTGGCCCAGCTCCATCAGGGCTGAAGAAGAAGAGCCCTCCCTCCAGTCCATCTGCCTTGGTCCAGGCCTCACAGCGAGAGAAGAATGCTGGACCTGATCCCCTCCCCCCTCGCCATTCCCTTCTCCTTTTGTGTCGTGTCTTTTTAGATTGTAAGCCTGAGGGCAGGGAACCGTCTATTATCCTCTCTGTTGTAAGCCGCCCGGATTCCCAATGACTGGGTGGCATATACATAAATCATATTATTATTATTATTATTATTATTATTATTATTATTATTATTATTAAAATGCTATTTGAAAACACTGAAATTCTGGACCATGCCAACAACTATCAGGTCAGAATGCACAGGGAAGCCATTGAAATCCACAAACACCTGGACAACTTCAACATGAAAGAAGAAACCCTTAAAGTGAACTATGGCGCTTTACAGAGCACCCAAAAAGGGTGCTCTGCCGGCGCCCGTGTTTGCTGTGTGAGGGAGCGGCAGCGGACAAACCGTGTGGCTCCCCCATGCAGCAAAAAGAACTGGCAAAAAGCGGGTTCTTCTTGCGGCGCAGTTGTGGCGCCCATGCGCCATTTTGACGTCCCCAGTACATACTAGGGTGAGGCCTGACTGGACGCTGCATCCTCGGCCAACCCCTAGTATGTACTGGGGGTGGAGCAAAGGCCCATCTGTAACGGGCCAAAGTTTGGTTGCCAGTCCTGAAAAACACCAAAATCAAGACTCACAAATACAAATGAAAAACCACCCAAGGTCAGGGGTTTTCCCAGCAGACAATGATCACTAATTAAACAGACACTAATCCTTTTTGCATATCCCCCAACCCTGAGGCCTGGCCATTCAACATCAGAACAATATGCAGATTAACATGAAAATCACTCCTCTCTCCCCAGGGTCACACAGTATATATATACCCTACTCTCTTCCATGCCAGCATTCTCTGAAGATGGTGGCCACAGATGCTGGTAAAACATGAGAAATAAACTCTTCTAGAACATGGCCACTTAGTCCAACCCCCCCCCCCCCCAATAAAATAAAATTCAAGATACATTTTACATACCTAACATTAGATCTAGTGCCATTTTCTGGGGGAGACAAACATAGAAGAGGAAACAGCATCGCCCATCCACTCAAAAGAAAGAGAGAAGCACAAGTTTGGGGTTAAGTAGGACCACTATATTAACACTCTTTACAATGTCAATAGTGTTAATACATTGGCCCTACTGAACCCCAAACTTGTGCTTCCCTCTTTCCCTACAATGTAAACAGTCTCCACATCTTGCTAATGCTAGGGCTTTTATGAGATCTCCTCCTTGGCCATGACTTGGAAGGGCCAGATAGCCATGCCCAGGTTGCAATATATAGCCCATCCTTTATAAATGAAGATATTCTCAGATCACATGCACCCTCAGATTCTGAAGCTTTTATTAGAGATGCTCTAATGTTGAGTAGGTTGTGGAACTAGATGGCCTTTCAGCCTCCCTCCAACTCTGATGTGTAAGGGAGATAAGAGTTCCAGTTTGATCCACCATCCCTGATGTTTATTTTTGGTGCAGTTACCAAGTGACCTTTGAAAGAACAAATCAACTTCCTTTCTTCATTCATTTGTTCATTCACTTGTTCATTTTATTTATTTTCATATACTGTGTAACGTGTACAAATGGTGTGTGATTTCTCTCTGTGTGTGCTTCTCCCTATCTGTGAAAAGAAGAAGAGGGAATGAAACACTTTCCAATTTGTAAAAACAGAATTCAACAACTACCAAGAAAGGAGGATGAGAAGGAGGAGAGGAAAGCAACAGGAGCTGCAGGTAAAGTATAGGTATCAGTTTTCTGTCCCTCCTGATCCTTCTCCACTGCTACCTGTGTGTTTTGAATAGGCCCATGATGTGTAATTAGAACTTTATAGCTGATTTTAAAAGGTAGCTGAATGGTCAAATATCACCTGAAATTGAGGCTTAAATTAGAAGGTTCAACCCTGTCAATGTAAAAGCTTCTTATTGTTACATATGAAAATGGCTCAGAGCTATCTCTTTGGTAGAACTGGCAAAATGCCCAGTGCAAACTCACATCTCACAACTTTATGCGCTGATTAAAGCTTCTTGTGATTTTATGTGCCAATTTGCATGCATTTCTCCAGAGCTTCATACTTAAGTGATTTTAGAAGCTCTGAAAACTCTGAAGTGATCCTGAGCATCAAGGTGCCTCCAGAAGTATAATACTATGTGAACTGTAGTAAGTACTTTGGTTGGGCATGGCAGTTCTTAGTCCTTCTTCTAAAATTAAAATGACTAAGACCTTTACATCTCTGGAAGTCACATCTCTCCCAGTCTTCTGATTCTATGCTACTTACTGCAGTAGTAAGTTCAACTAGACCTCTAATTAGACATATAAAGGGTATGTACTATCACATATTTACCAAAAAGCCTGTCTTTTCATGAAAGGAGTAGTAAACAAATTAATTTCAAACCACAACTGGAAAACAACAACAACAACAACAACAATTTTATTTATTTCTTGTCTCTCTTCAAGTCTTGATGCAGGGTACAGCATGTTAAAATGCAAAACACAAGTTAAAACACATAAACCTGCCATTAAAGCATAAACTATGACAAACAAGTACTTGTACTGGGTGTACAACAGCATGAAATGATGTTACAGTAACATGCAAATTAAAATGGATAAACTTTGGTCTCACTCACCCTCGCATCTCCATTTCATTACTCTGATCTGTTTGCAATAAGATGGAATCATCCACCTCCAGCTTCACATTACCCACAGTTTGTCAGAATATCCAATGATGAGAGCATTGCTATTTTAAAGTACAGTTTATATTGATAAATCAGGATCAAACCTTATTTCCCAATCCCGGTTTGTTTCAATAAATCATAGGTTAAACCACAGTTTCAAGTTCAGGTGTAATGAAATACTATTGTTACTTTAAATCATGAAGTTCATAATCTCATCCTCTGCAGCATTCTACAGGAACACTCAGGAAATTATCACACACAAGCCCCCATTCTTGCCGCAGTTGTGTTAATGAAAAGAAATGCATACATACTTGCTTGGTAGCAGTCCCTATTTCATGAGTCGGTAGCAGATTTACTGTTTGGGACTCTCTTTCCTAGCATCCGTCTTACCTCTGGTGTGGTACACATGGCCCTAAAGCGCCATGCTGGCACCTTACTAGGGTTAAGGGACCAAGCAGCAACTGCATGGTCCCTAACCCTAGTGCAGTGTGGCGCCGTAACAATGGCGGCACCCTGTATACATGGCACCACTATTGTTACGTTGCCGTGCAGTGCTTACATAACCAGAGCGCTAGTGGTGCACTTGTTACGCATGATTTGGTGGCTGCAGCTTCCCTGCGGAAGAAAAAATGCCGCCGCCACTCCAGACAGCCAGGAAAGTATGTACCGGGCCCCTGTCTCCCTGTCCTATTTCTTCACCAGCATGGCTTTCATTTCTCTCTCTCTCTCTCTTTTTAAAATAATTTAGGCATTATGGCAGTACAATTGGGAAGGGCAAGAAAGGATAGTGTGTGTATGTGTATTCCTCTCTCTCTCTAGAGTGAGAGAGAGAGAGATCAGGCTGCTTGGGAATAATGAGGGAAAGGAGAAAACTGACACCACATAACTGGCCAATGCCAGAACAGAAGACCAGAAATTATTACACACAAATCTAATGCTATAGCAGTTGTACTGACAACAATTGACAGGGAAAGCACATCAGTGAAAAGCTATGTGATAGTCATGAATGGAGGACAGACCAACTCCATCTCAGCCACAGCATTGTCTACTAAGGTCCAGCCATAGAAAGGTCTATTCTAATTTCTTTTTAACTTTTTAACTTCCTCTGATGATCTCCTTAGATATGAGGCTCATCTGTATAACAGTAAACTATGGTTTAGTACTGTATCTCAGTCATCCTATTCTGTGCAATGCGGGAACTCACATTAGAAATAACGCTTCAACCAAGCTAATTTTAAGCCTCAGTTCAGCTCTTTATCTAACACTTCAGCGAAATAGACATAGAAAAAACAATTACTTATTATTAAAGCATTGCCATTTACAAAACAACAACAAAACCTGCAACTGAAATTGCTAGCTGTTGACAGGTGAAATTTAGCATGAAAAGAGCTCTCACTGAAGATCAGTGAACTTTATTGATTTTTCGAGAAACTAACTTTTGTTTTACAGAGTTGCCTATATCAGCAGTGGGGAAAATATCGTGGGTTTTTATTATTTCTTCATCCACCTAAATCAGAGTGGCTAACCTTTTATTCTTAAAGGCAGAACTCCCTCCTTGTAGAGTTATGACACCAGTTGTTTCATGGGCAGAGGTATCAATGAACAAGTCAAGCTCCTACAGCACTTATGCAAAACTTAACTCTCTACCATTATACTTACATTTTTACTGTAAAAAGAAAAGGCAGCCTCTCCCCAGGAGGAGTGTGAACATGCCCTGGAGAGGAAACCTGGATGGAACAGCTGGAAAGTATATGTGTTCAGTCCACCACCTCCTCCTTTTCCTCCATTCCAGGCATCCCGAAACAGCCAGCATGGGGGAGGAGGGACCAACTGGGTCTCACTCCTTTTCTTGGTGTCACCTGGTGCAATCTACACACCCTACTGACTCCACTGGGTCCTGCTTCCAGTTGTTGCAAGCTCACTCACAGTAGAATGGAGATGGCAACATCCTCCTGCACCACAATCACCAGCTGAACAAATCTCCTTCTCTTGGTAAGGCTTGTACATGGTAAGGTAGATTTGTGACAGCATTTACAGTCATGACAATGGTGTCACAAATGTGACTACATAGTGTTAGTGAATATGGATATGTATATAGTTGCAGGTTACAAATTTGTAATTGCAGTGCAGATTGTCATCCAGTATTATTTTCTGCACAGAAAAGGCTGCCGCCTGACTCGCCGGGCAGGCAGCGTTGCCGCCAGGGGCCTGACGCCACGGAGGTCTGGCGTGCCCAGCATGCTTTGTGGGGGCGCGCTGGCCTCCAATTGGCCGGTCGAGGAGGGAAAAGGAGGGACTTCCACCTCCTGAGCGATGCTCTAGGAGGCAGATAGTCCCTCTCTATGGTCGCCCCGGTCCTCCAGGGCAGCCGATTGGCTGGCTGCTCCTGGGGACGGGGTGACTCCCCTCTCAGCCCCCACCTTTGGAATAGGCCTATATATAGGCCATGCGGCATTCTGCTCGGCGCCATTTCTGCTTGGCTCTCCCACCCGCCCTCCCTAGGGTGCGTGGTTTGCTGTGACAACTTTTGGAGCGGCAGCAGAAGTTCTGGATCGGGTAGGCATGGTCTAGAAGGTTGCATAGCACTGTATCGGGAGTCCCTATGGGACACAGGAGCGATGAGGGCATATGTTGTGGTCATTGCGGGGGCCATAACGTGACACCGCTTCCCGGTGACTAGGGGCTTTAGTTAAATGCAATCTGCGGGTTGCATGAATATGAGAGGGCGTTAATCTAGCCCCTAGCTCATCCCAGTGCCTTGCTTTATATGACATGCCATTTATCCTACAATGGCAGGTTGTAAGATGATCCAGAACTCATGCTTTTGGCCAACCCTACCTTTTACTGATGCTTGAGTTAATAAACTTGTAGCCTTTCCTCCACATGTGGCTTAGCGCATTATTGTGGTGACGCCCTCACAGGCAAATGTTGTCTCATGTACAAAAACAGCTATCCTGAATTGGAAATTGAAAATGTGAAAAATCTACAGTTTACCAAAAGGGGGAAGAATATTGCTAAAATTTTATGTTGCTTTCCTTAAGAAGAAAATTAAGTGAAGAAATACACCCCTACTTCCCTGAAATGAGATTCATTTGTTCAAAATAATTGTGTGGTTTTGTTCCCCACCACCACAATAATCAGGAATTATGAACAATTTAAAAATAGTTTAACATTCTGCTTGCCTGACTGAGAGAAGAAGAAAAAAACAGTCAATCATTGCAATAGGATGATTCACTTTTTAAAAAGTGGCTTGTTCAGACTTAAGACCCCAACAGACAAGCCAAAATAAAGCTGCTTTCGATCACTTTGGAGGTATGCTGTTTAAATGCTGCATGCGTCCTAAAAGGCCGGAAGCCACACCAAAGCCACGCTCCAGTCCTAAGGACTGGAGCGTGGCTTTGGTGCAGCTTCTGGCCTCATTTAAACAGCATACCTCCAAAGTGACCTGAAGCAGCTTTATTTTGGCCTGTCTGTTCAGGCCCTTAATTTTAAACAAGTTGGTTCTTGAGGTTAAAACCCAGAGTCCATTACTGCCACATTGGCAATTCCGCCTACTGTTTTAATATAAGAGCACTGTGTTTTTCTCAACAAGAAAAGAGTCTAGGCCATCAGAGACAGTGAAAAATCTAACTTCAATCATTCAACTGAAAAGAAAAATAAGATAAGTAAATATTTATTTTATAGAAAACCAATATACTGACTGTATTGATGTCAGTGCTCATTTGTCACCATCATCTATTATGACTGGGGGAAAAAATCCTTTCTGAGAATATATTCCAGGAAATACTTTATTAGGAGCAGTTTAAGCAATATTTTATTGATTTTTTTTCTTTGATGGTAGTGACACAAATTCAGCATTTTTGTACACGAGGCTAATAATAACGGTCAGGGACTAAGCAATGCATACTAATGAAATTAGTGCAGTACATTTAATCTTTCTGGTATAAGAAAAATAATTCCTGTTATTACCAATTTAAAATATAACAGCTGATAACAGCTGATTCACTGCTTTTCTCAGAAGAAAATTTACAACAATAGATTCATATATTTATTTTAAATGAGGAGGTCTGATTTGCTGTGAAGCACACAGCAACAATAGTACGGGTTTCTTTGCTTCTTTCTTATCTGATTATTCTAACACCCAGCATAAGCTGAAAGCCGCGTAAAAGGCTCCTGCATATGATGCGGGTGCACTGTAGTAACACTGAGAAATAGGAAAATATCCACCTTGCTTTCTCTGGCACATGAATTATTTAAATCCTACAGTCTTTTTGTCCACATTTGAATTTTGGTAAATTCCTCAAATATGAACTGGAAGAAACGAACTCCTTCCCCTTTAGCAATGGCCAAGTTCAATGGCTTGAATGGCTTTTCTCATGTGGCAAACCATGGATCTGGAGAAGAAAAGTTCAGATACAGACTCTGCCTGTGAGCAAGATCCCTGATTTTCCATAAGAACAATAACCTCTCTTGCATCAAATGCATTGCTTTTCTTGTGAGGATAGCAACAATATAGGATTTATAGTTCTGTGACATTTTTAGCCTTCTCTGTAAGAGAGCTTGGATGCCATAACAAACAACAAATTCCAGGATTCATTATGATAGAGCCATGACAGTTAATGTCTTGTCAAATTGCAATAAATCTGCAGTGTGGCAACAGCCCATGAATAGATGTTATTCCTTTCATTTGTCACTTGTCTAATCTGGTTTTATTTTGGTTTTTAACATGGTATTGTGTGGTGCAGTGGTTTGAATGTTTGACTGCAACTTTGGAGAGCAGGGTTCAAATACCATCTCATCTATGGAAACTCACTGGAAGACTTTGGTCAACTCACATACTCTCAACCTCAGTGGAAACTAACAGCAAAACTTCTCTGAACAAAACAAAACAAAACCAA
Organism: Sceloporus undulatus; assembly: GCF_019175285.1. Classification (NCBI taxonomy): domain Eukaryota; kingdom Metazoa; phylum Chordata; class Lepidosauria; order Squamata; family Phrynosomatidae; genus Sceloporus; species Sceloporus undulatus. Next base: position 227,819,363 of record NC_056525.1, read on the forward strand.
AGAACCACCCACCACCAACAACCATAATAGCGTTGGCTTAGGATTACCATAAATCAGAAACCACTTAAAAGTAGACGACAACAACAACAACAACCAATTACTTATGTCAGAAATACAGTCTCTCATACCCTTTCAATAATGTACAAATCCTAAGCACTATTCTGTGTTAGTGAAGATTCTGTTTTTCAGGAAAAGACTTTACTGCTAGTTTGATGGGTGGATAGATAGAAAGATAACAGATTTAGTTAGATAGATAAAAGATTTAGACAGAACGATGGCAGACACATGAACAAGGGCACACACAATTTATAAGTTGCCTTTAAGGGCAAATACCCTCTCCAGGCTATTTCTGCACAAGACTAAAAAATACAACTACACATGAAAATAAAAGAAACATTGCAAAAACACAGATAGTATAATAAAAGAAATAACATCAAAACATCAAAATGAACCAAAGCCATAAAAATAACAGCAACCAGCATGAAATCATTTAAACCAGAAGAGCCATAGAACCATAAAAGAGACTTTACACCAGTAAAATCAACAGGTTCTAAGATTTCTAACTGTTCAAGTTTTCCTTGCCTCACCTGAAACCTTGGAAAAAAGGGGGCATATGTACCTGAATTAGGGCAGTTGTACATATATCTTTCCAACTTCATTAAACTGTTTTATTAGAGCAGGGTGTCAGGATTGGGTTAATCATGTCATGAATAGTGTGCTTTGGGGTGTATAATGCACCAGGCACCAGCCTTACCAAGAGAAAGAGGTTTGTTTAGCTGTGATATATGGTATGCTTAGTATGTTCTGACATGATTTGTATGTTACATATGTTTTACTATGTAATCAAGTATGTTAAATAAGTTTTACTATGTAGTTGGGGAAAATAACTTTGGAATAGAAGGCTTTGCTATATGTGTGCTTAAGGATTATTATTTGCTATGAACATAGTCATATGATGATCTGCTTTGGGGTTGATGGGATGTGGAATATGTTACAGATGTATCCAATATGTATTGTTTGGTGATTGGTATGAGGCATGGGGTTGAAATATAGTCATCTTGGAAGGGAAACGTGCATAGGGGATACATGTTCCATGAAGAAGTATCAAAACTGTTAATTAGATTTTGTAATATATGTTACTAATTAGTATGTAGCTAATATTGGGTATTGATTTTAGCCTTGGAGATGTTTACTTTAGACAGTCTCATCCAGCTTGAGAAGAGGATATGGAGATGCAGCCTTGAGACTTATCAAGTAAGGACTGCCAGACCCATGTGTGTTCCTTGGAGGTCTTTAAACAGAGGCTGGATGGCCATCTGTCAGGGATGCTTTGATTGAGAGTTCCTGCATGGCAGGGGTTAGACTGGATGGCCCTTGTGGTCTCTTCCAATTTATGATTCCATGATTCTATGAAAAAGAAACCCAATTGTTTTGAAAACAAGAGAAGAAATTTAACTTTTGGGGGGTGAGACTTCTGACTTCTAAACTACATGTTTATGTTTGGGGTTTGAGTGCTTAGCCTTTAGTTCTGTCCAGCTGTTTTCCTAGACACCTCTCTTCAGCTGCTGAAATAAAGTCATACTGTTTTCACTGATAGTGGACTGATTTACTGAGTTGAGAGGAGAGTTCAACTAGTTCTTGACACAGGGATGGACAGAGTGCAGCCTTCCATATATTGTTCAAGGGCTGATGGGAGTTGCACTCCCTCAATATCTGCAGAACTACCCATTCCCTATCTCTGTTCTAGTGGCTGTGAAAATAAGTTACTGGATTCATAATTACATATTGAGATGTGAGAGTTCCTAAGACTGCCCATGGAACATATCATATGGAATATACGGAACATATCTTTTCCCTTGCCTTGGACAGCATGTCAGACCAGAAAAAGAGAGAGAGAGAGAGAGAGAGAGAGAGAGAGAGAGAGAGAAAGCTTCAGTCTCCCTTATCCAAGTGACCAGAAGTGTTTTGATTTCAGGTTTTGTTTTGTTTTTTGTTTGCGTATGTACACACACACACACTCACACACACACACACACACACACATATTGGACTACCTGTAATTGCATATATGCACATAAGGAGATATCTTGGAAATGGGACCTAAATTTGAACATGAAATTCATTTATATTTGATATATACCTTTTACACATAGGTTGAAGGAAATTTTATACAATAATTTTAATAATTTTGTGTGTGAAACAAAGTATGTATACATTGTATCATTAGAAATCAAAGGTTTCGCTATCTCAGCCACCCATGAAAAAATGTTTTGATTTTGGAATATTTTGGATTTTAGAATTATAGAAGTCATTCACACTATGGAGTTTATCACACGGGGGAGGGAGTGAATTGGGACTTTAAACAGTGATTAATTGGAGAAAATTGTGCAATTGACATTAAAATGTGTTTAAAATAAGATTAACACAAGAGCCATTACTCTGTAAACAACCAGGGATAGCCAGGCAATAAATAGCAAAAGGTCATTTAGGGGTAAATCCGTGAATGATTTACTGCTGTTTTTTGCCTGGTTATTCACAGGTTAATGGCACTTTAATTACAATTCACTTCAACGTTGTGTAAAAACCATTAGCACAATTGCATGATAATAAATGGTTATTCATGGGATAATATCAGTTTGAACACAATGTTGTGTGAAAACCATTAGCACAACTGAGGGATTATCGTGGGTTAATCACCATTTATATTTCCAGTTTTCCCCTGTGTGATAAACTTGTATGAAATAACCTTTGTGTAGAACCCAGGTTAAGTCATAGGCATTCATATTACTTCTGACTTCACTCAGTGCAGTTTGTGGGGGGCTTCCAAAAAAACCCATTGGCACCAGGTCACCTACCACATCTTTTTTGTGGCACTGAAAGGATATGGGTCTTTGATAGTGGAAACTACCGATCTGGATCTGTGCTGCTGAGTCTTCCTCTCTCTCTCCCTCCTCATCCTCCTCATCTTCCCACTGCTGCTGCACTGCTGCCCCTTCCTCCCTCCTTCTCCTCCTCTCTTCTTCCTCTTCATGCTATTAATGGCAAATTTCTTCAGAGGGGCTTGCCATGGCGATTCTCTGGGGCTGAGAGAGTGTGGCTGCTGCCGCACAGTAACCTCTTCCTCACTCCTCCAACTCTCCCCTCCCCACCACTGCTGCATCTTCACCTCTTCTTCCTTCCTCCTCCTCATCTTCCTTCATCCTCTTCTTCCTGCCCTGACTGCTCCTGCCACAATCGCTTCCCTCCTCTTACTCCCTTGATCTTCCTCATTCCTTCTCTTCCTTGCCCCCTCACTACCACCACTGTCACTTGCCTTCTCTTCCTCTCCTTCTCTTCCTCTTTCCTCCTCTTCCTTGCCCCCTCACTGCTGCCACTGTTTCCCTCCTCTTCCTCACCTCCCCTTGCCACCATCAAGTCCCCTGCAGTGTGAACTGCAAGGAGCAATTTGACTGGGGTGAACATAGTGAAAACTATTACCCTGATCTATTTGGTGGGGCATCATCAAGGAGATCCAGGATCTCCGCGAAGTCAAAAAGGTGAGTGTGAATGAGTCCCTAGATGGGGAGACTCAACCTGTGCAAACACACACACACACAACTAAGAATACTCCGTTTGAAAAAATGTGCACTAGCATTCTTTAGTCAATACAAAAGTGCATTAAATACCATGGGTCCAAAACACACTTCAGAAATAAAGCAGTTTGAGACCGCTTTAACTGCCCTGCAAACAGATCTTGTTCCACTGCTTTTCTCATCTTGCAGAAAGTCAGACAATGAAGAGTCTGCAATGTATGGGATGAGCTTCACATTGGCAATCTCTACCAGTGAAGTTTTTTCACAGCCTTCCAGCAAGGGACCTGGGCATGTATTTATTGGGAGGATTCACAGGTGGATTGCAATAAGGACTTGCCAAACCAAACCAGCTATCACCTCTTGTCCTTGTACCCAATTGGAGATTTGGTGGTGACAGGATACAAGGGAGCATTGCCTCATGTGTGTCTTTGTCTTTCATTCTCAAAATTCCCCCATGGCATGATCTCTGGAACTTCACTGTTTGATGTAGCTGCTTTCCATGTTGCAGACTGGTTTAACTGAAATGAAGTTATGTGCATGGCTAAATCCAAGTTTGTTTATCTTCATTCCGGGGTCAGGAGCAGTAAAAATGTGTACATTTGAAAAATGTTTATAAGGTACAGAAGAATGCCTCTCACAGTCTAATAAAGAAAAAGAATAGAATGAGAATGCCAGTGAGAAACTGAGCAACTTAATGAGAATGAGGCTGATAGACCTTCATATCCCTAATTTTATTTCATCTTCTCAGGCCTCCTTAAACTGTTTTGTTAATGTCTTGACAAAGGCCTTGACTTTCTTTTTACTGGAGGAGAAAGACACAAAATTAGTTATCTTTTAAAAACTTCAGACACAGTCCTGACATTTTGTGTCTAATACACGTCTACATTTTTCATACTGTGAATTCAAATCCTTTAATGACCAGCTCTTTTTTCCTGAATAATAGAAAAGGTGAGCTATTGCTGACTAAAATATTCTCTCTCTTCTCTTTTCCACCTGTTCTCTCTTGCCCTTAACTGGCAAGAGTATTTCTAATTTCTTCTATCTTCCTTGCTGCTCTCCTCCCAAAACTCATCTGGAGAAAGTCCCAATTTGCTTTCTTGCAATGTCCTCAGTAGCTAGGTGGTAACAATATACATTAAAACATGTGCCATTTCCATGATAAAGCTCTTTTTTTAAAAAAAAATTGAAATTTGGATTAGCTTGAATATTTCTTGATTTGTTCTGAAGGCATAAAAGGAGAGGCTTTCCCCCTTTCTTTCTTTCTTTCTTTCTTTCTTTCTTTCTTTCTTTCTTTCTTTTTTTCAAAACATGAAATAAAGTGATGCATCTGGGGAAGCTTCAGTTATTAGACACACCAAGCTACTGTATATCAATGTCCAAAGTAGTTGTTAACTACTCCATCCAACTCTGATATTTGTTTATTTTCTCTGAAATATCAGTTTTCACTTGGCTATTGTTGAAGAAGAAAGACAGAAAGAATTTCTTTCTGATTTTATGGGTACTGTTTTCATTTATTAGAGGAATCAGATTTATTTAGCAACTAAGGCTGCATCTGCACTGTGGAAATAATGCAGTTTTGACCCCACTTTAACTGTCATAGTTTGATACTATGGAATCCTGGGATTTGGAATTTTTTGTGGCACTATAGGTCTCTGACAGTGGAGGCTAAATATCTTACAAAACTACAAATCCTGGAATTCCATAATCTTGAAATATGGCAGCTATGGCATTGGCAAGCCATGATATCTCTATGGTGTAGGTGCAATTCCAGTCACACAAAGGGCATAACAAAAAGCTCAAGTGTACTGCAGAGCCCAAAACAAAATACAAAAAATGCAACAGAATAAAACTGAGCACAATCAATTGCATTCAGAGGAATGGTTCATTTTCTTATCAAGACAATAACACTTCCAGTTTAGTCCAGGACTTTCTTGAACAAAGGATGAGGGGAATGTCTTTGCTTGGGGTCCTGCACTGTTGCTTTCCTCACATGAAAAGCAATACATTTGAAGAAAGAGGTTATTTTTAACCCTGTATGTTTTATGAATAAATAAATATGGAAAATCAGGGATCTTGCACACATGAATCTACATTTAAACTTTTCTTCTCCAGACCCTTGATTTTCCACATGTGAAAAACCATGACAAGGAATGAACAGACTGCAATGCTCCCGTGTTCAAGAAAGCACTTTATACTGGGTGATTCAAAAAGAATGGTGGAAAAATAAAGCTGTTCTTATTCAGTTTTGCACTAGTCTTTTTTAGTCATCCTATATAGCCAATATTTCAGCATGTGCCCTTGGCATTATTCCATACATTGTTGTAAATAATATATGGCAGGAGTACCTATTTAGTAGCAACAGCTGAGTCATTTTTGCAGCTATTTTGTAACCAACCTCCTTTTATCCCTAGTATAACAATAGTATAAGCAAAATATCCAACATATATATTTTACAAGGAGAATAGTCATTTTGTCATAGAAGACAAATCCTGTTCACACACTTTTAATATGACAGAGGCACTCAGGCGCTGAATTATGATTATTAAGGGTGTGAACAGTGTCAGAGGACAGTGAATGCTGTCAGAGAACAGTGTCATTCTTATATCTAAATAAATTAGGCGGGGGGGGGGGGGGGGAATTTTGCCTTTCTTCCATATTCTTCTTAAAACCTGCCTGCTTGCCTGCCTGCTCTCTACATTCATGCCACTTTTCTGCTTTTTACCACCATTTTCTCTTTCTTCATTTCAGCCATCCAGAATGTTTTCTTCTTTGTTACTCTCATATTCCATTCCTTTTTTCCCATTCTCTTTTGTTGTTGAAAATTTCAGGTGTATGCCCAAATGGCTGCTTGCACAGGAGTGGAAGGGAAATGCTGAGAGGAGGATAGAAGAAACTTAGCTTGTCTCCCCTCTTTCACCCCCTCCAAAAGTCTGGGCTGTGTTTCACAGTACAAAGGTAAGAATAGAAAACACCTTCTAGAATTTCACTGAAAACTACTCATAATTAATTAGCCAGAGGGTCAAGTTTCTTCTATTCATTTTATGTTTATGAAGCTGAACAGGTAGAAAGGCATTCAAATGCATCAGCACAATAATGCATTACTATCAGAGGAAAAGACCCTGTAAAACTATTTGTTTCAGCATCTAAAATTACCTAAATTGTCATAAGAACAATTGTTGCTGTTGTGTGCCTTTAAGTTGTAGACAAGAGTCTTTCCAGGTTTTTTTTTTATTTAGCTCAATTTATTGGGTCAGCTACAACGACCCTCAAGACGGTTTCCCTTATGTATACTGAGAGAAAAGAGATCAAAGGAATATCACAGAGGCAGAATTCCATGAATGAAGTGTTTCTTTTATAAAGGGGGGAAATTACACAACAATCCACAGTCACTCACATGTACCTGCCAGGACTAAGGAAATCAGGAGTAAGCTTGGAATATTTTGAGGCCGAAGTAATGGCGATACTTACATAAGATGAGGCTTGATTCCAGATCAAATTGTGAGGGGGATGGCCTGGATGCAGCCATTTGGAGAGCGGAGAGAGAATGGATGTACCGGGACTAGTCAGAGTTCACAGTGACAGGGTGTCCCTGTGCCTTCAACTAGCCCACTGACAAAGAATGTTGAGGATCTTTAATAAGCAAAAACTACCCTAAAGGCAAAGATGTTTGTCATATATAAAAGGAAATAAAATCTTCATTGTAAAGGATTGCTTGGTCTGGCAATGTCCAGGTTGAACATTAAGTGGTAAATCAGCCTTATCGGGCTTGTTCAGCAAAACATCCTACCTCAGTTGCCTGTCTTCCTGACTTCAGAGATGTTAAAGGTTCTCATTTGCAACTCCCAAACTATTCTGTTTGGTGTGCATATGGGTAATGTGGACATGCTCTCATGCTTCAGGGATCATGGCTGCCCAGAGTACATCAACTGTTTGGGGCCATAGGGAAAGCGCACACACCAAAATTCAGAAGATTTCAGCTTAGCACAACAAAGTCATTTACAACATATGGGGACCCTAAGGTGAACCTATACCAAAATATGACTGAGTGGGAAATCAATCCCTAATTTCACAGTTGTAGTCCAACACTGAAACCACTACACCACACTGGCTCTCATAAGATTAATAACCAAACATAAGTTGTTTTACTCTTTGCTGGAATGCTGAAATTCTTAACCAAGGTTCATTCAGTTCTTGACTAGTTAAGATTCAGTTATGACTAATGTTAAGTTTTTAAGGCAGAAAACACTCTGCGTGGGATGGACAGGGGCCAGTTAATCTAACATTTAGGAGAAAGGATCACTTGGAATTCACTGTCTTTCTACTATAACATTTTTCCCTCATAAGAGAGCAATAATTATTCATTAAAAGCATGCAGACACACAATAAATTGTAACCATCTTCAACACATATGATCTTGAGCTTTTGGGGTGATGTATGTAGAAAGCAATGACCTTAGTCATATTTTTAAAAATTGGTTAATTTAGCAGTCAAATGGATCCTTTCAAAATCAAGGATCATATACTTTGTCAGAACTTGGCATGGAGTTAATTAGTAGGAGCAAAAGTCTTTCTTATATTGATATACTAGGAGCTCTGCAAATAAAGAACCAGCTTCTTCTTTGAAGAATGCAGGGATAAAACAAACCAAGCACGAAAAGATAAAATGCAATCACAATTATTTGTACACTACAGTAGAGGAATATTTTGAAGGATAAAAGCCATTTCCTCTTTCAACACAAATAGGATATCTAGAAATCAATTGTCTTACATCTACAATCAAAGGTTAGATTCCAGGTGAACAAATTTCAGTGTAAGGACTAATTTCAGTGTAAGTAGAATCTTGTTAAGCCTTCAAAATGGTGAGAGAGGTAAAAATTTTCCTTCTGACCACAATTACAACACAAAAGAATTATGTCTGTGAATGAGGAAAGTTTCCTAAACCTTTTCTTTCCACTCTCTTTCCTTTAACTGTAATTTGTTTGAGCCATATATTCATTCAACCATTAAAATGTTGAAACAAAAATCCCTATATTACTAATATAAATGTAGCAATTTATTCTTGGAAGGTGAGCCTTTATGGCTGGATTTTCATCACCGTATGCACCTGTGATTCTATCCACCCCTTCCAATATGAGGTTAGAGCCAGTCATGACCTGTGGATCCATGACTTAAGATATATTCCAAATAGTCCCGCTAGTCAACATGACCAGATGATAATAATTATGATAGTGATGTTGATTTCTTGATACACTTATTACAAAGTTCCATGAGTCTTTTCATACATCCGCCCTTCCCATTTGTCTTCTTGTCTCTGACTATGTATTCCTCTTTGTGTGTTCTCCACACTTTCCTGCTTCTTCTCTCCTTCCTCCATCCCAGCTACTCCACCTCCTCTGAGTTTATCTGACAAGGGAAATTGAAAGTATAATCCAATGGCAATCTGAATGCAACCGTGGGGTTTAACCTTATTGCGTGATAACCCACTACACGCAAATTTGGGCAATGGGAAGTCAGTCCAAACGCAATCATGTGGTTTCACGTTATTGCATGATAGACTGCCACACACAAATTTGGGCAATGGCATGCTATTTTCGGGCAATGGGAAGCCAGTTTGAACGCAATGCGTATTCATGTAATTGTGCTAAGCTAGTGACTTTAAGTGAATGCGTTCTGGCCCCACTTTCTTTTCATTCGAATTTAAGAGAAATTCCATTTGATAAACTCCCTCCTCTTTCATACTTCAATGCCCTCCACCAGGCTGTTATTGTATTCTCCATTCCAGGCATATTCCACCTCCCAATTTCCTTCCCGTTGTTGATCCTGCTCCTGCCTCTTCTTTTTCCACATACAATTTTGCTGTTCACCCCTCCCCCCAGTTCCTCTCCTCCCCTGCTGTTTGCTCTACCTTACTTTTGCATCCTCACCACTTCCTTTAACTCCACCCCAGTACCATTTTAGCAACCACATCTTCCTGGTGTGTGGCTATGGACACTAAAAGTGCATCAGTGGCTTTTGCTTTCCTAGATGTGCAAGAATTCTAGACTCGTTGTGGGTCATTTCTTCAGGACATGTAAGTTAGGGCAGGGGTGGGTGGTGGTGGTGGTGAAGCCCCACTTGGCTCAACATAGAATCCTACCTTTACCCTAGAAATTCATGGTGATTTAGGAATCTGAATGGAATCACAAAGAGTTGTAAAGAAACAATGGTCATTACCACGATTGTCTTACTTTTCAGCCAGGGCTACCCGACTACTGGCCAGTGTACTGAATCTTTAAATTTTAACCATAAGAATAAAATCAGTATCTCCCACAGGTGATGAACTGCTCTATCAAAGAGTCCAGGGATTGACCAAGCATGCATACTAGTAACACAATAAAGAGGTATCATAGCAAGCCAAGCCCTAGAAACCATGACCTGTGAGGAACAGTTAATGGACCTGAAAATAATTAGATTGCAGAAGAATGAAAACTGATATGATAATAATCTTTAGACATAGGGAAGATTCTCATATGGGGAAAAATGGAAAGATGCTGTTTTCTGCTGCTCTACAGGACAGGACCAAAATCAGTGGATTTAAATTATAAGAAATGAGATTCTGACTAAACATTGGGAAGAAAGTCTGATGTTAAGAGAAGATCAACAGTGGAAGAGAATGCCTCAGAGAATGGTGAACTCTACTTTGTTCATAGAATCATAGAGCTGGAAGAGACCACAAGGGCCATCCAGTCCAACCCCCTGCCATGCAGAAACTCACAATCAAAGCACCCCCAACAGATGGCCATCCAGCTTTTATCTGAAGACTTCCAAAGGAGGAGATTCCACCACTCTCTGAGGGAGTGTGTTCTATTGTCAAACAGCTCTTACTGTCAGGAAGTTACTCCTACTATTGAGGTGGAATCCCTTTTCCTGAAGCTTGCATCTAATGTTCTGGGTCCTTTTCTCTGGAAGAGCAGAAAACAATCTTGCCCCGTCCTCAGTGTGATAGCCCTTCAAATGCTTAAACAGCTCCCTAAGACTCTATTCATAAGCCTTGGTTTCCGGACTCTTCACCATTTTGGTCACCATCCTCTGGAAACACTTGAAGAAAACTCCATGATAGGTTTGCCTATGGTCATCATAAGTGGGAAATGACTTGAAGGACACAACAACAACAACAACAACAACAACATTCATGCTGCCAGATTATATGAGAATGTAATTAGCATCTAGATCTGTCAGAGGCTCTGATTCCTGTACTTGCAAAGATTTGTTGTGGCCAGAAGCTGGCCTGTTCACACTACTACATTTTACACAGGGCAAAGGGTTGAACTCCTCTATCATGGTCTACATTACATAACATTATATATAGATAACTATGTAGCAGAGGTGCTAAGAAACCCTTATAATCAGTTGTGAAGATGTGTAACAGACCACTGACAAGAGTCCTGATGCTCATGAACATCTGCACTTGCTAGCTGGCTCACCAAAGCAGAAAACAGCATTTTCTGTATAAGAAACACTTTCTGCACAATACATAATATTAAAGAAAATGCTGTTTTCTGTGCAAACATTTAACTAACTATTCAGCTAACCATTTATATAGATGCTGATCCATAGCTCTCTTTTTATATGTGGAGGTAGTATGAAGGAAACATAATGCACCCATGCACACTATAGCTAAGAAACTGTCTCACTACAAAATAATTGTGAAACAGTTCCAGAAAATATATTTAAGTAGACTCAAGTTTTTCTTTTGTAAAGTGGTGGGGGGAGGTAAGGGAGGAAGGAATGAATGAATGACTAAATAAATAAATAAATAAATACTAATGTCCATCCTATTCCAGGCTGCTGGTGAGTGTTGAATCCTATTAGCAGGTTTCAAGAACTAGTCCATGAAATTTCTCATTATTTCTTTTCCTTGTTTAAAATGTTTCTCTCATAGCTGCTCATTATCCGATCATATGTATTCCTTCCTTTTATTCTAGTTCTTTTCCACAGATGTTTTGTACCTGTAGGGAAAAACTGGCATCTGCCTTTCCTTTTATGTAAACAGATTTTTGTGTGAGAGGCATTGTATCTGTATCTCCATATAAATTAGAATGTTTAGCAAAATATAGCTTTCCAAAAATTAAGACAGACAGACAGACAGTGTACTAGAAGTAGTTTGAACATGCATTTATTTTCTGCCCTGAAAGCTAACTCCTGGGAATGTCACAAGCGTATGTCAAAACAATTTTACCATGGTTCAGAATGGGTTTCTGTTATCATTCTCATTCTGTTCTGATTTTCAGTGACTGAAAGACAGATTGGTAAAGACCAATTAAGAGGGCTTTTCATGGGGAATTCATTATGACTTGTCAATCATCATCATAATGTTGATGATGTTGCATTTTAGGCATTTATTTAAGAAACAAAAAATCTAAAAGTTCCTTGTCTGTATAAGAACCAAGATAGGAAACTGTTTTCCTAAGGAATGAATGGGGAACAAGGCAATGCCATTAATGGGTATCTTTCAGTTTTATATTCCCTGAACAAAATAATGAGAAGTAATGCAGAGCCAGACTTTCAAAGAGAAGTTTTCCCTGAAGTCCCACTGCTAGACAGTAATGTTGTTTACAAACTTGGGTGCTCATATGACCAAAATGGAAAACTCTAAGAAATTCTAGCTATATAGAGACTGACAAACATGATGGAAAGAAACTGCAGTTCCTCTGCAATAAAACAAGGCTGAGGAACCATGGTGACACCCTCAAATGGACCCTTAGTGATAATAGGACTCTGACAAGGAGGTTGATGGAACTGTGGTCAAACAAAAGCTTCTTTGATATTTATATTTTAACAATTGATAAAATGTTAAACCCAGAATCTTAGGAACAGACACCTCACTGTTTCTCAAGGCATGGAAAAACTTGAGAAGTTACTAATGTCAACCATGCCATAGTCCTTTGCAGCTAAAACTGGCTGTGTGAATTACCTTTGTTGGGTTCCCCAGAGCAAACATAAACATTCTTATCTTAGACATAACAAATGAGTACTGATTGCTGGGAGGTAGCTGTTGAGAAGAACCTGTGGAGAAAACATAGGGGATGCCACCATATTACTAGTGGAAAACATCACAAACTTGGAACAATTTCTAAGAAAGTGCAAAGGCAAGCTTTGTTAAGGCAAGCATAAGATAAAAATTGTGACCATAGAGGACCTACATAAATTCAACTTAGACAGTGAGGTAATTTAAATACTTAATGACCAAACATTGATCAGAACAAAGTGCAGTCAAGAAATAAGAAGACAACTAGGAATGTGATTTATTTATTTATTTACAGTATTTATATCCCGCCCTTCAGCCCTAAAGGCTCTCAGGGCAGCTTACAAGTATTATTTTTAATTACATGGTTCCCTGCCCTCAAGCTTACAATCTAAAAATACACAACACAAAAGGAGAAGGGACTGGTGTGGGGAAGGGAATCAGGTCTAGCAGTTCTTCTCTCTCTCTCTGAGGCCTGGATCAAGGCAGATGGACTGAAGGGAGGGCTCGGCTTCTTAATCTAGGCCAGGCCCGATAGAGCTAGGCCTGCATCTCTCCCTCTATGGCCGGATGGCACCAGATGGGCAGTGATGAAAGAACTAGATAAGATCGAAAAGATATACAACTGAACACAAAAGTCAGAATTGTCCAAGCCATTGTATTCCCCATCACCAAGTACAGATGTGAGTGCAGGGTAATGAAAAAAGTGGGTAAAAAGAAAATCAATTTATTTGAGATGTGGTGCTTGACCTAGAGGCACTAACATCCACCAGTTGTACCTCCACAATACTGTGAGCATGAACAGATTTTCACTGTACTGTGAGTTCCCTTTGTCTGGCATTTCATTACATTTTTTTCATCAAAAACATAAGATTGCAGAATCAATGCAAAAACGTTGTTTTTAAATTTTCCTTATAATGTTCCAGTTGGTACCAGTTCTCATAGGCACTAATTTAATCACTCACAAATAGATAATTTTGATAGCATTGGACAAGCATGCCAAGATTCATTTTTGTAGTAAGATTTAATATAGGGGTACCCATTGGAAGGGCTGGCAGATGAGATGACTTTCATCCTTTGGACATCCAAGGGCCACATATCTTGAAAATGAAAGTCAAATAACATCCCAACTGGAGATGGCTTCTAGTTTACTTCTGATGCCTTTCTGAAATTTTGGGGATTGGGGGACTTGGGACCCTCTGACTTTCCCAAGCCTAGAACTGTAATTCATGAAAGCCTCCAGAAATGAAATCAACACATTTTCCACCAACAATATAATAAATAAATAAATAATAAAATTTTTATTTTTATACCGCCCTTCCATAGATCAGGGCGGTTGACAGCATAATATCAAATAACATATACATCAGGGTTAAAAACAATTACACACAAACAAAATAAAAACCCCGTTAGCCAGTCCTCTTTGCCACAGAAGAGGAAGGGAGGCCCACTGGACTTTGATCGGGGAATGCAAGTTGAAATAGAAAGGTTTTTAGGTCCTTTCTAAATTGGGCCAGGGAGGTGGCCGAGCGGAGCTCTGTGGGCAGCGTGTTCCAAAGGGCCGGGGCGGCGATGGAAAATGTCTTCCTCGCGGTGGAGGTCAACCTAGCCCCTGGCACCCTAAGTAGTTGCTGCCCAGATATTCTGAGGGTGCGGGACGGAATGTACGGGGAGAGGCGGTCCTTCAGGTATCCTGGGCCCAAGCCATTTAGGGCTTTATAGGTCATCACCAACACCTTATATTGTGCCCGGAAGCGAATAGGCAGCCAATGCAGATCTTTAAGCACCGGTGTAATATGGCTGGCCCTGGAAGTTCCAGTGACCAGCCTGGCTGCCATATCAGAGACAGAGGCATTATGGGACTCATGGGGAGTCAATAAGCTGCAAAAATCACCTTGGTGTGAGTCCCATGAAATACCTGATGAACCACATTTTGCCCACCTTTAATTAGATCATCACCATCCTCATCAATTCATTTATATCACATTTCTTCCCTAAAACTGGGAGTCAAGGTAGTTTATAAAATATCCTCACCGTGCAATTACTCACAGCAAACACACACACATAAATCTGTAGAGTCTTGAATTTCTTATGGTGCTGATACAAGGTATGGAACATGAACTATCTTTGGCATGCTTGTTTCTATTCACCTGTTGAACATCATAAACCTTCATTTCTGTGCCAACAGAACCAGCCATTCTATGATACCTCATTCCATTTATTAGTAGGTGATGTGTTGTAAAAAAAAATGCTTAACACAGAGGTGAGACACTGACTGTCTAAATGAGCTTATTCTTTCCTCCACAAGGAAAGCTTATCTAGTAAATTCATTCTGGAGGGTACCACCACTCAAGGTGATGTTACAAGATAGTAACCACCACAATATTAGTTTTGTCAAAAGGAAAAATCTGGAGAATATTTCCTGTAATACAGGAAACATGTTATGCTGATAATATTAGAATGTTAAACAAAAAGAAGAACTTTGAACTGTATCCAGAATATTCTTCACCTATTACAAAACGCTGGATATATGGATTTATGATATCCTTACTTAAGATGCTGTCCCATCTTCTTCTATCTGCACTCTGTCTAGAATATAGTTGGCTCTTGTTTCAGAAGTGCTAGCTTGTTGATGAGGGGAATTCGTTCTGTGCAAGAGCTACTTTTGTGGGTCATTTATGATTACTAACAGATTAGTCAAGTGAAGTGAGACATCACTGAACTCTCCCCAGGAACATAGTAAATATAATTTCTGTGTTTTGAATCTTTTTTGCTAGTGGTCTTCTCCTGTGCCATCCAGCTGGGTTCCTTTGCTTTCATTCTTCCCCCACCGGAATAAATGGGATTGTAAAACATGCTTGGGAAGTTCAGCAGCCCAGCAGGTGAAACATATTCCACATGCCTTAGAAGCCTTTGGAGCAATCAAGGCAGCACTATGATGGAAAGAAGCACTAGCCTTGTCATTAGCAATGCCCCATATCATTGCCGTTTTAGTGTGTTAATGATGGATGATTCCAGCCCTATCCCTCTTTTTCCATTCCAATACTGTCTTCCTTCTAGTGTAGAGCAATTGATTTCCATTGTGTGTTAAGACAAAAATAATCATTTGTTTTTTGTACATACAGTACTGGAAAGGTGATGCCTTCCTGCCACATTGGGATGTAAATTACCATACAGTAATCACCAGCTTCATTAATCCTTCCCTCCCTTTGCTGACTCATTTGTCACAATGAAGCAAAGCACATGGTGGAAACTCAGCTTTTAAAGTAATAGCTAGTGATTACTTATTCTCTTCCCTGTTGTCTATCTCTCTTTTTCTCTTCCTGGTGCCATTATCTAGAAAGACAATATTTCAGTAGCCTTGTATTAACTTTAAGAATAAACATACTATAGAATGAAGAGCTCACCAAGTTAAAGACAATGAGAATCATTGTTTGGTACATTATGCCCCATGATACATCAACTACTTTAAAAATAGAAGTGCGTGTACTCTTGGAAGTTTTAAAGACTGTGACCTGATGGACATATTCTAAAGATCTGGTAGTTCTGGACTCTGTTCTTGGCTTAGTTGCAAATTTTCCTCCTTATGAAAGCTCCTTCATTGCTCTATAAAGTTGAGATGACAGTGGTGGTGATGATGATGATACAAGTCCAAGAGACATGATCAATTCATTAATATAAAGGGGCAGAATATAAGACAAGTAAAATAGATTGTACAGTTATAAATGTGACCCTTTTTTACCCATTTACATTGGATCTTGAGGAACAACATCTCTGCAAAGGATTGTATAGTGTGCTCAAGCTTGACAAGCATTGTTTGAAATGGATGTGAAAGAGAAATGGATGATCCAGAAGTACAAAGAATGATAAAAAAAAACAAGCAAACAAAATTTTGATGTCTGCTTTGAACTATTACAACATGACAAGCACATCAATCCACTGCACTTTGACAAAAGAACAAGGATCTTAAAATGGGCTGAACTAAGGCACCCCCTCCTTAACTCATATTGCTATGGACAATACTCAAGCTCCCACCATCAGTATATAACTTCCTTTTGTAGAATTGCAGAAACCAGTCCTCTATTAGTGCCAGTCCTAAATTTCAGGTGATTTTCATTCCAGCTCCAAAACTGGGAGCCTGCTTGCTCTAATTGTTCAATTTGTCTCATTTCCAAAAAGCCACAGATGTGTCACAAGAGCTACCTCCTTGATTCATCACCTCTAGGCAACACCATTTAAGGTAAGCTGGATGATGAAAGATCTGGAAATCAAGTTGTATGAGGGATAGTTTGGAGAAGCAACGGATGAGAGATGACATTGTTATTGTTGTGTGTCTTCAAGAAATTTTTTATCTATGGTGGCCTTAAGACAAACCTATTATGAGATTTTCTTGGCTTGATTTGTTCAGAGGGATTTCATGGCCAAGCAGGAATTTGAGCCCTGGTCTTCAGACCCACAGTGCAGTGTTCAAACCACTCACCATCCCTCTTTAAATAACTGAAGGGATGTGATATAGAAGCTGGAGTAAGCTTGTTTCTGTTTCACTAGAGACTTGCACACAAACATATTAATTCAAATTACAAGGAAAGAGATTCTACTTAAACATTAGAAAGAACTTCTTTACTGTAAGAGCTATTTGACAGTGGAACAGAATGTCTTGGAGGGTGGTCAATTCACCTTCTTTGGAGGTCTTTAAACAGAGGTTGGATGTCAGTCCCTCGGGAGTTGTGGGTTCCTGCATGGCAGGAAGTTGAACTGGGTAAGTGGTTCCCAAACTATGGTTCTCCAAATGTTTTGGACTTCAGCTGACTGTTGACCAAGCTGGCTAGGGCTTTTGAATGTTGAAATGAAAAACACAAGGAGGATGAAAATTTGGGGATTGCTGGATGCGATGGTCCTTGTGCTTCCTGCCAGATCGCCAGTTCTATGATTCTATGTAGGCAGAGCAGGAATGCCTCAAGGGGATTGTAACTAGGGTTCCATTAGTTCTCACAATCTAGTCTACATTCAGAACTTTAATGATGGTTTCTCTTTTTTATATATATACCTATACTAAGCATACAATATGTGGCCTGACAAGATAAGTTTCCTTAATGACCAGACTTGCCACATCCATAATTTTTTATGTTGTCCAAAGTTATTTATGCCCTACTGTTATCAAGTTATTAAAGAAATTTACAGCACCAAATAAAATTATACTAGCAATAAAGATGAAAATTAAGAAAGAAAGAAAGAAAGAAAGAAAGAAAGAAAGAAAGAAAGAACATCATAGGGAATTAAAGCATGATAACACAATTTGTCTTCTTATAAAATGGACAGAAACAAAACAATTTCCATCTAATAATGGGAAGAAATAGAATGCTTATCAGTTTTCTGAGGTGGCAGAACTCTAGAATTTGACTGACACCACTCCAAAGGCACTTCCCCTGGTAACTATCAATCAGTTATCCATTAGAGAAGGAGTATCATAGGGCTGAAGAAAACCTGAAATGTACTTTCAGCACTTGGTGATTCAACAGTGGCCAGGCTGCATTGGTCAAGGATAGTAACGACTTTTAACTGAAGATTTCATTCCAAGGTAAGCAATGCTAACTTTAGTACACAAAGGCCTGTTACAGACTGCCAAAATAAAGCTGCTTCGGGTCTCTCTGGAGGTATGCTGTTTAAATGATGCATGGGCCCTAAGAGTCCGGAGGTCGCACCAAAGCCACACTCCATTCCTAAGCACCGGAGTGCAGCTTTGGTGCAGCTTCCAGATTCTTAGGATGCATACATCATGTAAATAGCATGCCTCCAAAGAGACCTGAAGCAGCTTTATTTTGGCAGTCTGTAACAGGCCAAAGGTTCTTTACAGCTCAAGAACAGTATTTAAAAGGTTGAGAATAGTAATAGTCAAATGGATAAAAATGGCCTCCATGGGAGCGAAGCCTCTTCTGCAAATGCAAAAGGCCCTTCTATGAACAGAAGGAATTTGCTACAAATTCTATAAGTATGTTCATATTCCATCATTAAAATGGCTCTCTGAGTCCAAGCCATTGTGGTTTTGTAAGAAATGAAGATATCTAGTACGAACCAGAAAGGCAGGGTGGAAAAGGCTCTTTCTTTTGCTACAGCTACTTTAATATTCCATCTTTTCATTGCATCTATTACTTGGCTAGGTTAAACACTGGCCTTAGCCAATGAAAAATTTCAATGAGACAGGAAATACTATATAATAATTCATGTTCTAAAGTTTTTGACATCTTGATCATTCTACTCCACCAAAGACACAGCTGAATTATAGCTCAGTTAGTTAATTCCTCACTGGTGTTTGTAGCACCTTATGATTCAGCATAATATGTTAATTAAATTAATTAATGTTCTGTTTACCTGTTTCCTCTAGACCATTAATGGAAATATTAAATAAGACTAAAGCTAACACCTGTCCTTATTATACCCCCAAGGACACTGCTCTAGATACAGACATTCCCATTTATCACTTGGAGAATCGCATCTCCCTTTCGCCAATTTGTATGCATCTTAAATGGTATATTAGTGAAGGCATAGAGAGCTGCAGTCCATTCACCCATACAATTCATTAATTTATTAACACAGAAATTCTGAAACCACATGCCTCTGAGTCCATCCCTCTTCAGTTATCCCATAAGAAACTATTCACAGAAGCAGTGGTTTTCTGCTCTAACATTTGCAGCCTAAGTTACAATAAAATAGCATCAAACCACCTTCATGGCTACTGAATTACTGGAGATGTGTTTGAAATTATGGCTGCTATACTGAACCTGAGTGGGTACATGACACCTACATTTGACAGGTTTTCCCTGATCTGTTGAGCTGTTTATTGGTCTGTTGTCCTCTCCTTTAGCAACTGTTAAGCTGTCACCTTTTTAGTATGGTTAAGCTGAGAGCTCTCAGATGCGAACTTCTGAGTCTGAAATCAGAATGAGGAATAATCAAACTATAAAAGGAATGTTGGGGTTGCTAAATGGACTACAGCAGAGTCACGGAGGTAAAGCAATAAAAATATAGCTTTACAAGGCAAAAATAGTCAAAGCAAAACATAACAATATTGCTAGGTACAAACAGGATTAGCAAAAGATGCAAAACCAAACTCAGTATAGTTATTTGTGAGTTTTTCAGGCTATGTGGCCATGTTCTAGAAGAGTTTATTCCTGCCATTTTGCCAGCATCTGTGGCTGGCATCTTCAGAGAATGCTGACCTAGAAAAGTGTGTGTGTATATATATATATTCTGAAAATGCCAGCCACAGATGATGGCAAAACAGCAGGAATAAATTCTTCTAGAACATGGCCACATAGCCCAAAAAACCCACAAAAGAGTATGGATGCCGGCCATGAAAGCCTTCAACTTCAAACTCAGTATAGCTTCCAACAACAATTCCCAGTATGCTCCCAAACCCCATGCAGACTCTCACAGCATTTGTAATCTGCTGCTTGACTGCACCACACTCACCTGGCCTGATTGGCTAATTACCTTTCTAATTAGAATGCAGACTTACTAGCATCGTTTCACCTGCCATTTACCATACCTTAATTCAATCACAATAGTATAATGCAAACTTTCATATCCTAACAAGGAGCAGTGACATACTTTGGGAAGATCTGAGTTTCTATATATAAAAGAAATATTATGCATATATATGAGGCATTAGTTAATAGCTGAGCACAGTTTTGAGATAAGATGTGAATAATTGGTTGGTATATAAGGTAATAATATATATGCTCTGAGTTTCTGTGACTATAAAAAATATACTTCCCCACCTTATTTTTAAATCTATCTATCTATCTATCTATCTATCTATCTATCTATCTATCTATCTATTTTTCTAACAGGTGCATGAAGAAACAACAATATTCATTTCAGCAGTAGCTAGTTAGTGGCTGTCATTATCATTTTTTGTCAGAATGTCTCATGGGTGGCACTGTTTTTAAGTATTCTGAGGCGGGTTACAGACCACCGAAAAGCGGCGGCCTGCACCCGCCCCTTTCCCAGCCGGATCGGGGCCTCAGTGGTTGGAGAGGCAGCCGCTGAGGCCCCGATCTGCCGCTTTTCAGGCTGCGGGGAAGCGGCAAAAGGCCCCTTCCCCACAGCCTGGAAAGGGGTGTCCTTGGGGCTTCAAGCCCCAAGGACACCCCGCGGTGGTGGGGAAGAGGAGAAAGGGGGCGCTTGGCCCCTTTCTCCTCTGTGTCACTGGGCGCAGCTGACTGAAGGCTGCACCCAGCGACGCAAATGACAAAAGGAGCTCCGTTTCGGAGCTCCTTTTGCAGCCAGGGAAGGGGCGCACTATGCGTCGTGGCGCGGCGTGATGACGTCACGTCCGCGCCGCCCCGTATAGAGGTGGCACGGTCGTGACATTGTATAGAGGTGGCACGGTCGTGACGCGTGCTAGGGTTGGGGGCGTCCGGAAAGGACGGCCCATTCTAACCCTAGCACATGCGGAGCGCGCACTTTTAGGCCCGTTTGTAATGGGCCTGAGAAAGAAAATGGTGTCCACCATGTAAAGGAGACCAAAATTAAAAAAAAACGACAATATGCAGAAATGTATTGCTGCTGCTTTTCCTATCCTTCTATGCCCATCAAAATGCTCAGTGACTACAAAGGAACTATAACACTTATGCAAGTACAAAAGGAAGCAAATTATTGGAGTCTTGGTAACTAAGATTCTGTATGGACAGGCCAAAATAAAGCTGCTTCAGGTCACTTTGGAGGTATGCTGTTTAAATGATACACACATCTTAAGAGGCCAGAAGCTGCCCCAAAGCTATGCTCCAGTCCTAAGGACTGGGGTACAGTTTTGGTGCAGCTTCTGGCCTCTTAAGATGTATGTCATTTAAACAGCAAACTCCAAAGTGACCTGAAGCAGCTTTAATTTGGCCTGTCTGTATGAGCCTTAAAACAGCTTTTAATTGTACACTGAGTGAGCCTTCTCTTAGTATTTTTATTAAGAAATCATATGTTGAGAGTTCTTCCCACAATAAAACACACTTGCCCCCCCCCCGTCCATTTTGTTGGCTATTTCTCAGAACAGTTATACAAGTCAATCAAGCAGTAAAGTAGTAAGAACACATGTTCACAAATATCTGAAATAAATAAACAAGATATCTGAAAGACTATATCCTTCCATATTTTGTGTGTGTGTGGTGTGCCTTCAAATCATTTTCAACTTATATTGACCCTAAGGTGGACTTATCATGGGGTTTTCTTGGCTTCTTTCTTCAAATGGGGTTTGCCATTGACATCCTTCAAGGCTGAGAGAGTGAGAATTGCCCAAGGTCACTTTTGAACTTGTTTCCGGGTCTTGGGGGGGGGGGCCAATCTAACACCGTCTGTACTTTGCTGGGATCCATTTCAATTCACTGAGATGACACCCGGTACCCCAAAAAGTCCAGTTTGTCAGTGTGGAAATGGCATTTTGACAACTTTACATACAGCTGGTTGTCCAGCAATCTTTTCAACACCTCCCTCACTAACTGCATGTAGCTCTCCAGGTCTTGGGAATAGATCAGGACATCATCTAAGTACACCAGCACCCCATCAAAAAGTAAATCATGTAGCACCTCATTAATCAAATGCATAAAAATGTCAGGGCCCCCCCGATAAACCAAATGGGAGGACCAAATATTCAAATGCCCCAAGGGGCAATTAAAAGCATTCTTATATTCGTCCCCTTCCTTGATTCTCACACCGTAGTAGGCATCTCTCAAGTCCAACTTGGTAAACACCTTGCCGGTGACCAAACGGCCCAGCATCTCCTTCATCAGTGGCAAGGGGTATTTGCTGATACTACAAAACCCATTTAGGTTGCGGTAGTTGGTGACCAAGCAGAGGGTTCCATCCTTCTTCTCGCAAAAAAAACACTGCAAAAGTGGACGTGGATGGCCTAATAAATCCCCTGGCCAAATTCTTTTCTATAAACTCTTTTAGGGTGGTTAACTCCAGGGGGGTCATTGAATAAAACTTCGATTTAGGCAGGGGTGCCCCTGGTTCTATTTCAATGGCACAGTCCATTTCCCGGTGTGGCGGCAAGGTATCGCTTTCCTTGAAATCAAACACCTCTTTAAGGTCTTGGTAACACTCTGGATAGGTTACT
>NC_056525.1:227842055-227846781 GCF_019175285.1 Sceloporus undulatus
ACCAAATCCTGGCTGCTGCTTACAGTCTCTATTTCCCACCCAGACACCCTGTGATGTGTGGAAGCTAACTCCCTTCCCATGGACTCCAAATGGGTAGTTGCCTCGGCTGGCTGCGGTTGCGGGCTTGGTAGTGGGTTTCCATGGCTGAGCTGGGATTCAAACCCTGGTCTCCAGAGTCATAATCTAACATTCAAACCACAGCACCACACTGGCTCTTCTCCTGTATGAATATGTTTGAAATAAGAAATCTTCAGTGGAGGCTCTGTTACATGTTCCAACACCTGAAGAGATTAGGTTGGTGTATACACAGTGGGGCTTTCCCTGCAAGAGCATCCCAATTACAGAACTTCCTGCAAAAGGAAGTTAGTCTGGCTCCATTTTGTTTTGACCTATGACTGGACAGTTAAAACAGTGCTGTTCTGCATGATCCTTGATGTTTGAAACTACTGTGTTTTAATAGAGTGTTTGAAAATCATATTTAAGGATTGTTTTACAATGGGCCCGAACAGACAGGCCAAAACAAAGCTGCTTTGGGTCACTTTGGAAGTATGCTGTTTAAATGGCACACACATCTTAAGAGCCACAAGCTGTGCCAAAGCTGTGCTCCAGTCCTTAGGACTGGAGTGTGGCTTTGGTACAGCTTCTGGCCTCTTAGGATGCATGCATCAATTAAACATTTATTTATTTATTTATACACTTCATTGCACATAAAATCAGTTACAAACATTTGAAATAAATTGAATTTCAAAAGAAACCTAAATCTGTTGTCATTTTTTAAAAATTAAATAAGTATACTTCCTTCATATAACATTCATATTGTGTGTTTATTATTGCCATTTTACATTGTTTCCCTATGTATTTGATATTTCTAGATACATTCAGTATATTTCTCTTTTATTAATTTACCCATCACTATTATTCTTATAGTAAAATAGAACTTGCTTATAGCTGTACATTCCTAACTGTTCTCTATTATGCTTCTTTCCATCGTTTATCACAAAAAATCTTTAGTGTCTCCCATTCCTTTTCAATTTCCCCCTCTTCCTTTCCATGAATAACGCTTGTCAAACGGTCCATTTCCATCATATCATATCGTTTTAATAACCACTCATCAATAGTTGGGATCTCGTTTAGTTTCCAATATTGCAACAGAAGCAGTCTTCCAGCTGAGAGAATTTTTTGCCAATGAAGGATTTTTACTGTCTTGGGAAGTTTATTTGTCATATTTAAGAGAGATAGATCTCAAGACGTTTTTTCAAAATTCACACCAATAATTGTAGTTATTGCTGAATGGATTTGATTCCAATATTCCTTTATCTTTGGACATTCCCACCATACGTGGTACCATGTTCCTTTTGCTTTGAAACATTTCCAACAAAAGTTATTTTCCCCTCTATGGACTTTAGCAATCTTGGCTGGAGTCAAGTGCCACCGAAATTCCATTTTTAAATTTTTTTTAATGAAGATGCCTGCATCCTGTAAATTTTAATGCATTTTTCCCTGGCATTCTGCCAACTTTCCAGATCAATTGTTCTGCCCACATCTCTGGCCCACTGAATCATGGAATCCTTTATGACGTCTTGTTCCACCTTTTTTTTGCAACAGAATTTTATATAATTTAGATGTAAGGTTTTTTTTCTCTTTTAATAGTATGTTGTCTAGGTTGGTTTTCTCTGCTTCAAAGTTTTCAAGTTCTGCATCCAATTTGAACCTGTTTGACAGCTGATAATAAAGAAACCAGTGTTTTTGTATTTCCATGGGCTTTATTTCTTCTATCGTTTTCAAGCTGTATTTGTTCATATCATTTTTTATTAATAAATCCTCGCATCTTAGCCATTTGGAGATCTGTGTTCTGTTGAAGAGTGCCTCATGGGGGGAGATCCATCCAGGAATTTTCCTATAGAAGAGTTGCTTTGCTTTCAACCAATATGACAGGATGGCTTTCCGAATAAAGTGGTCTTCAAAATCTCTGTTGATTTTGTGTTTTTCGTACCATAGGTACATGTGTCAACCATAACGGATGTTAAATTCCTCCAAAGCAAGCAACGTATTGTTGTTCAAATTTATCCACACTTTCACCCAAATTAAAACTGTTAGGTATAAAATATAATTGAAGATCTGGAAGGTTACAGCCACCATTTATATGTGTATTGATTAGGGTTTTCAGTTTTACACATGGTTTCTTTCCTGCCCAAACAAACTTCCTTATTTCTTTGTTCCATTCTTCTAATATTTTCAAATTTGGAATATTTGGGATATTAATGAAAAGATAGTTGAATTTTGGCAACACAGACATTTTGACAGCAGTGATTCTTCCAGAAAATGATAAGTTTAATTTAGACCACTCCATAAGATCTTGTTTAATTTATTTTCCGTATGGGCTTGTAATTGTTCTCAAAGAGTTCAGCATTTCTATTTTTTTAAAGATTTTTAAAGAGCATTTTAATGTTTGTTTTGTTTTTAAGAAAGAATTTTTTAAAAATCTATGTACTAGTTTAAATTATTTTAAATTATTGGGAGCCCTTGAGGTCCAGGCAGTGAATAAAATAAAACAAATAAATATAAGTGAGATATATAACAAAATGTTGCAGCAATTGGTTTTGTTAATTCTTCTAATTAGTCATCTGTACCCTCATCAATGATAATTCCATTCATTTCCATCTCCCATTCAGTTTTTTATTAATTTCACAGACAGTCAGCTGGTGTCCCATGGCCACTCTACCATAGTCTGTATTGGACTATTTTTACCCCCTTCTACCCCCTTTTAGTTATTTTTTAAATTAATTAATTTACTTTTTTCTTCTGCCAGCTTTGGCATTTGTCAGTCTTCTGATGAAAATGGAGGCAACAGCATTTTGGTATATATGCAGTGAAACTTATCCCTCAACATCAGAAATAGAGGTAATGAATCTTATCAGTGATATTTTCTGAGAGCGAATACAAAATGTTAGAATTGAGAGTCATACAAGGAGGACATGCATAAGTGGCAACAAACAAATGACAAAGCTGGTATGATTTTCTTTGAATGCAGCTATATGGTTTGCTCTTCACTGAGACAGTAGCTATTTTGCAGTCTGTAAATGTTCCCTCCACAGGAAAGGCACATCTATGAGGAAACCTTTGTAAAGAGACATGATCCATGTTACTATGCATGTTTGTAATGGACATAGTTCCACAGAACAAAGGGCTGTCTTGCAGCATTTAAATTATACCTCTTCATAGCCCCTTTTCTGTAACAGATCAGCATTCAGGTATATCATGAAACATACTTGGTAACAGTTGTTTAATGGGGCATGCCCCATTAGGTACCTGGAACACCTGATACTTATATCAAATTCAGGCTGTAACTGGTGGTACTGAAATGTTCTTTTGTGTATTATACTAGACTTTTGCCTTATATAAAAGGATTAGGAGCTCCATAAGAGTCTAAAATTTAGGAATCCTGTGAAAAAGCTTTGACCTATTATGTATAATTTATTTTCTCCTGAGTTTTGCAATACATAATACATTCAAGGCTATATTTTCATCATACTGAATCCCTTGTACTCTGAGTCAAGCTCCTTCTTTAACAGCTGTGAAAACTCAGGTCAGGAAACAGTCATATCCTGTTGGTAGGGTAATACTAATAACCTCTTTACTACGGCCAGTCTAGTCATGCATAGTCACTGGTGTCAGTTTGTGTTAGCAATTAGCCATATTTCCTTCACAGTACACACATGCAGGCAGCTTTCATGGGATTTTGTAACACCTATTGGCCTTGAATGAGTGATTTTTTCAAATCAATAGACTGAAGAGATCTGGAAGTCTGAAAGGCATTCAGATGGTGATAGTCAAACATCTACTTTAGGTGAAAAGTCAAGAAAGTGATTGTTCCTGTTCTCACTTGATTCTCTTGTGGCTGGTTGGTTTTCTCAACATGTATACTAACATGAATTTGACACATTTTTATATCTCACACATTTTTTCAACAAAGCTTCTTACTCTTTTGCTAAGTGCCCAACATCCTTGACTCTCTGTACTATTTGTAGATATGCATTAAAAGCACACAAAATAAAATTTAAAAAAACCTTGAGACCTCTGGCCACTCACCACCTCCTCCTCCTGCTCTTCCTGCTGCCCCCTCCTCCTCTGCCTCCCTCCTCTTCCTCCTCCTGCTGCCCCCACCTCCTTTTCCTCCTACTGCTGTCCCCACCTCCTCTTCCTCCTTCTGCTGCCCCCTCCTCCTCTTCCTGCCTCCTCTTCCTCCTTCTGCTGCCCCCACTTCCTCTTCCTCCCTCCTCTTCCTCCTTCTGCTGCCCCCTCCTCCTCTTCCTCCCTCCTCTTCCTCCTTCTGCTGCCCCCACCTCCTTTTCTTCATCTTCCTCATCTTCCACCTTCTGCTGCCCCCACCTCCTCTTCCTTCTCCTCTTCCTCCTCTTCCTCCTTCTCCTCCCCTCCTCCTCTTCTTTCTCCTCTTCCTCCTCTTCCTCCCCCCTTCTCCATGTGCCGCGTGGCCTGGAGGCGGGGCGGAGGAGGCAGGGATGGCAGCGCAGGGCCCCGCGGGGAGGCAGGGAGGGCGGCACGGGGACCTGCGGGGAGGCAGGGAGGATGGCACGGGGCCCCGCAGGGAGGCAGGAAGGGTGGCGCAGGGCCCTGCGGGGAGGCAGGGAGGGCAGCGCAGGGCTTCCCCCTTTGCCTCCTCTCCTCTTCCTGCGTGGCCTGGGGGCAGGGCGGAGGAGGCAGAGGA